>NC_090371.1:188289781-188589781 GCF_036365525.1 Heterodontus francisci
GGGAGAGAGAGGTCGTGGGGGGGGGGGAAGAGAGACAGGGAGAGAGAGAGGTCGGGTGGGAAGAGAGAAAGGGAGAGAGAGAGGTCGGGGGGAAGAGAGAAAGGGAGAGAGAGAGGTCGGGGGGGGGGGGGAAGAGAGACAGGGAGAGAGAGAGGTCGGGTGGGAAGAGAGAAAGGGAGAGAGAGAGGTCGGGGGGAAGAGAGAAAGGGAGAGAGAGAGGTCGGGGGGGGCGAAGAGAGAAAGGGAGAGAGAGGTCGGGGGGGAAAGAGAGAAGGGGGGAAAGAGAGAAAGGGAGAGAGAGAGGTCGGGGGGGGGAAAGGGAGAGAGAGAGGTCGGGGGGGGGAAAGGGAGAGAGAGAGGTCGGGGGGGGGAAAGGGAGAGAGAGAGGTCGGGGGGGGGAAAGGGAGAGAGAGAGGTCGGGGGGGGAAAGGAGAGAGAGAGGTCGGGGGGGGGAAAGGGAGAGAGAGAGGTCGGGGGGGGGGAAAGGGAGAGAGAGAGGTCGGGGGGGGGAAAGGGAGAGAGAGAGGTCGGGGGGGGGAAAGGGAGAGAGAGAGGTCGGGGGGGGGAAAGGGAGAGAGAGAGGTCGGGGGGGAAAGGGAGAGAGAGAGGTCGGGGGGGGAAAGGGAGAGAGAGAGGTCGGGGGGGGGAAAGGGAGAGAGAGAGGTCGGGGGGGGAAAGGGAGAGAGAGAGAGGTCGGGGGGGGGAAAGGGAGAGAGAGAGGTCGGGGGGGGGAAAGGGAGAGAGAGAGGTCGGGGGGGGGAAAGGGAGAGAGAGAGAGGTCGGGGGGGGGAAAGGGAGAGAGAGAGGTCGGGGGGGGGAAGGGAGAGAGAGAGGTCGGGGGGGGGAAAGGGAGAGAGAGAGGTCGGGGGGGAAAGGGAGAGAGAGAGGTCGGGGGAGGAAAAGGAGAGAGCGGTCGGGGGGGTGGAAAGAGAGAAAGGGAGAGAGAGGTCGTGGGGGGGGTGGGGAAGAGAGAAAGGGAGAGGGAGGTCGTGGGGGGGTGGGAAAGAGAGAAAGGGAGAGAGAGGTCGTGGGGGGGGTGGGGAAAGAGAGAAAGGGAGAGGGAGGTCGTGGGGGGGTGGGAAGAGAGAAAGGGAGAGAGTGGTCGGGGGGGGGGAAAGAGAGAAAGGGAGAGAGAGGTCGGGGGGGGGGGAAGAGAGAAAGGGAGAGAGAGGTCGGGGGGTGGGGGAAGAGAGAAAGGGAGAGAGCGGTCGGGAGGGGTGGGGGAGAGAGAAAGGGAGAGGGAGATCGGGAGGGTGAAAGAGAGAAAGGGAGAGAGAGAGGTCGGGGGGGAAAGGGAGAGAGAGAGGTCGGGGGGGGAAAGGGGAGAGAGAGAGGTCGGGGGGGGGAAAGGGAGAGAGAGAGGTCGGGGGGGAAAGGGAGAGAGAGAGGTCGGGGGGAGGAAAGAGAGAAAGGGAGAGAGAGGTCGGGGGGAGGAAAAGGGAGAGAGCGGTCAGGGGGGTGGAAAGAGAGAAAGGGAGAGAGAGGTCGTGGGGGGGTGGTAAGAGAGAAAGGGAGAGAGAGGGTCGGTGGGGGAAAGAGAGAAAGGGAGAGGGAGATCGGTGGGGGGGGGGGAAAGAGAGAAAGGGAGAGGGAGGTCGGGGGGGAAGAGAGAGAGGTCTGTGGGGGGGGGGAAGAGAGAAAGGGAGAGGGCGGTCGGGGGGGGGGTTGGGGGAAGAGAGAAAGGGAGATCGGTGGGGTGAAGAGAGAAAGGGAGAGGGAGATCGGGGGGGGGGGGGAAGAGAGAAAGGGAGAGGGAGATCGGTGGAGGGGGGGGAAGAGAGAAAGGGAGAGGGAGGTCGGGGGGGAAGAGAGAGAGGTCTGGGGGCGGTGGGGGGTGGGGGAAGAGAGAAAGGGAGAGGGCGGTCGGTGGGGGGGGGGTTGGGGGAAGAGAGAAAGGGAGAGGGAGATCGGTGGGGTGAAGAGAGAAAGGGAGAGGGAGATCGTGGGGGGGGAAGAGAGAAAGGGAGAGGGAGGTCGGGGGGGAAGAGAGAGAGAGGTCTGGGGGTGGTGGGGGGGGGGAAGAGAGAAGGGAGAGAGATGTCGGGGGCGCTGGTTGGGGAAGAGAGAAAGGGAGCGAGAAAGGTGGGGGGCAGGGGGTGGGGGGGGGAAGAGAGAAAGGGAGAGAGAGAGGCTGGTAGAGAGAAGGGGAGATAGAGGTCAGGGGGGTTAAGAGGGAGAGAAAGGTCGGGGGCGGGAAGAGAGTGAGCGAGGGAGAGAGAGGTCGCGGGGGGCGGATGAGAGAAAGGGAGAAAGAGGTCGGGGGGCAGAGAGAGGGAGAGAGAGTCGGGGGCGGGAAGAGAGAGAGGGAGAGAGAGGTCGGGGGGGGCTGAAGAGAGAAAGGGAGAGAGATGGCGGGAGAAGAGAGAAAGGGAGAGAGAGGTCGGGGGCGGAAGGGAGTAAGGGAAAGAGGTCGGGGGCGGAAGGGAGTAAGGGAGAGAGAGGTTGGGGGCGGGAAGAGAGACAGAGCGAGAGAGAGAGGGGTGGGGGGTGGAGACAGAGACAGAGAGAGGGGTGGAGACAGAGACAGGGAAGTGAGGGGTGGGGGTGGACAGACAGAGAGAGGGAGAGGTTGGGGAGGGAGAGAGAGGCGGGGGGAGCAGAGAGAGCAGTGGGGGGGGAAAGACAGTCAGGTGGGGGAGAGAGAGAGTGAGGTGGGGAGAGACAGAGGTGGGGAGGGGGGAGACAGAGACTGAGAGGGGGGGGAAAGGTGGGAGAAACGGAGAGGTGGGAGAGAGAGAGACTGGGAGAGGTGTGGGGGGGGCAGAGAGAGAGAGAGAGAGAGAAAGGGGGAGAGCTGGGGGCGGCAGAGAGAGCGAGCGGGGGAGAGGTGGGGGGGGAGAGAGAGAGAGGGGGAGAGGTGGTGGGGCAGAGAGAGAGGGGGAGAGAGGGGGAGAGGTGGGGGGAAACATGGGGCAAAATAGAGAGAGGGGTGGAACAGAGAGAGAGAGAGGGGCAACACTGAGAGAAGGGGGGGGGGGAGGTGGGGGGGAGTACAGGAAGAGAGAGAGAGAGATCAAGATCACGCTTGACAGATGGACATCTGTCCAGAATACACTGCATTGCTCGATCAGGTGTGTTGGCAGAGATTGTTTTTGCTTGCATAAGTAGTCAATGCCAGGTCTGTGAATAAATCACTTTTTAATATAGTGGTGAGAAAATAAGTCAATAAATTAGTCTTCTCCTTTAAAGCTTCTTCTCAAAAATGTACATTTGTTGATTTTTTTTTTATTCGTAAGATAAATTTTTAATACCTTTATCTTTTGAAATTTGCTCATTGGTCCCCCGGGCTGAGCAAAAATTGTAATGCAGCCTCTGCCTGAAAAGGTTGGGCAACCCTAATCTAAATGGTGAGAGATTGCAGAGCTCTGAGATGCAGAGGGATCTGGGTGTCCCAGTGCATGAATCACAATAGGTTCGTATGCAGGCACAGCAAGTAATTAGGAAAGCTAATAGGAAGTAATCATTTATTGCGAGGGAAATTGAATGCAAATGTAAGGGATTATGGAGTTATACAGGGCATTGGTGAGACCACATCTGGAGTACTGTGTATAGTATTGGTGGTCTCCTTATTTAAGGAAGGATGTAAATGCATTGGTTCAGAGAAGGTTTACTAGACTAATACCAGGAATGGGCAAGATGTCTTATGAGGAAAGGTTGGTCAGGCTGGGCTTGTATCCGCTGGAGTTTACAAGAGTAAGAGGCGACTTGATTGAAACATATAAGATTCTGAGGGGTCTTGAGAAGGTGGATGTGGAAAGGATGTTTCCCTTGTGGGAGAATCTAGAACTAGGGGTCACTATTTAAAAATAAGGGGTTGCCCATTTAAGACAGAGATGAGGAGAAATATTTTCTCTGAGGGTCATGAGTCTTTGGAACTCTCTTCCTCAAAAGGCAGTGGAAGCAGAGTCTTTAAATATTTTTTAAGGCAGCGGTAGATAGATTCTTGATAAGCAAGGGGGTGAAAGGTTATCGGGGGTAGGCGGGAATGTGGAGTCAGATCATACATGATCTGGTTGAATGGTGGGGTAGGCTCAAGGGGCCGAGTGGCCTACTCCTGCTCCTAATTCGTAGTTCAGATGTTATTTGGCTATATGGGTTCAAGTGTTTTTTTTTTTAAAGTTGGTTTGAATTTTGTGGCTCCCTGGACCAGTCATCCGAGAAAGACTTCGTCTACAAGATAGAATGGAAAGAACTTAAATGGTTTATCGCACTACAGTTGTGTTCAGTGAACAGTTCTCGAATTTCCTAGCATATAACAGAAAATTATTGTTTTTGTCATGAATTATACATGAACTATAAAAATGAACTGACAAACTAAACTCCAAAAAATGGACACACTTTTGCTGCAGGCAAGATGCTGCCAGACCTGCTGAATATTTCCAGCCTTTCTTGTTTTTTTTTTTAGATTTCCAGCATCTGCAGTATTTTGCTTTTATTTTAGTGTTTAATTCACTGCCACTTCTCTTCCAGGAATGCCTACCTTGAAGAAGTTCTGCTCTTCTCTCCAGGATTTTCGTTTGTCTGTTTGACCTGGTTCACCTTCATGGCTTTCTATTTCCCTCTTGGTGTTTGAGAAAGTGTCTACAAAAACTCATTTTCACAGCCACATCTCCTTTCTCAGTGACTGTCTCTGGCTCCAACTTATTCCACGTGGATTCCAATTGCAGTTTCATCTTTTGAATCCACCCAGGATTACAGGTATCTCCGAGAAATACAACGTTCCTCGGACTGCTGTTCTCGCCACATCCTGAGATCCACACTCAGTGCTATGTGCCGCCACATGTACACACTGAACCTCTCTCTCCAGCAGCACCGCCTCACCTTATCTCAAAACCGATCTACTCTGCAGTTTCATTTCATCCTTTGTCTTATCCGACGCATTAACAAAAAACCTTTTTTCTTCCTTTCAGGTGTCAAGGAACGCAAGCTCCAGCAGCTGATGGGGACTAATGCCTCTCCAGATCCTTCTTCCCCTTCACTTCATTTTGACCCCACCCCTTCTGATCTGACCCCTTGCCGTGTATTCACTGTACCCTCTGATGCTGAATGTTCTATCCTTGGCAAAGGACTCCGTTTCATCCCCACACCAATGAATTTCGCGCTCGGCATGACGTTGAGCTCTTCTTCCGTCGCCTCCGCCTCCGGGCTCACTTCTTTGACCAGGAGTCCTCCCCCCGATCAGCAGACCCATTCACCTGCCTCCAGCATTCTCCCTGTACCTGGACCCCTCCCTTTGGCCTCTTACCCGCTCTTGATCTTTTCATTGAAAACTGTCAGCAAGACGTTGGTTATCTCAATTTCCCAGCCCCCCCTTACTCACTCTAACCCCTCTGAACTTGCCGCACTCGGTGATCTCAGGTCTAACCCCGACATTGTCATCAAACCTGCAGACAAGGCTGGTGCTGTTGTTGTATGGCGTACCGACCTTTACCTTGTGGAGGCTCAGCGCCAACTCTCAGACACTTCTTCCAACTTTCCCCTGGACCATGACCCCACTATCGAACATCAAGCAACTGTCCACAGGACTGTCACTGACCTCATCTCCTCTGGAGATCTTCCCACTACAGCTTCCAACCTCATAATCCCGCAACCCCAGACAGCCCGCTTCTACCTCCTTCCCAAAATCCACAAACAGGACTGTCCCCCACAGATGCTGCCAGACCTGCTGAGTATTTCTAGCGTTTCTTGTTTTTGTTAAAGAGATCAGGTGACGATCCTGTACTGCAAATATACATAGGTTTAGTCTCCAACACTCACTGCCATCACATTTGGGCTAGTCCGGGGAAGCCACATTGTAATGCTAAACAGCCCATTCAATGCTAACTGGCTCCTATCTTCAAGAATTGAGTTGACAAAGGCCTTCACAGACGAGGAGACTCTGGATTCAAAGCCAAGATAATAGGGGGGACATGTCACCACTTTACCAACGTAAGCCACATTCAAACCCCATTGTGTAACAATGGCAACAGGTTCAAAGACATTGTATGAACACACCAGGGGAGAGCATCTGTTTTTCTTTTTTATTAAAAAAAGAGCTCTCTGAAAGACAGAGAAAGAAAGCCAACCGAACCAGCCAGGAAGCTGAGAAATCCGTTCCAGCCAAGACAACCCTGCCTATAACATCTTCAAACCACAGAGACTGCAAGGTGACCTTGAAAACTCCCCACCTGAGAAATGGTAACAGGAGTTCTCGCCACTAACTGACTGAGTCTTAACCAGGGGAACCTGCAATACTTGAGTAAACCAAAAAAGGGAACACAAGGCCTGCACCGCTGATTGAAAAATCCTCCCGGAAAACCAAGAAGGTTTCAAAGTGAACCTTTTTTTGACAACAATCGGACTTAAATGCATGCTATCCTCGTGTGTGTGTGTGTGTGTGTGTGTGTGTGTGTGTGTGTGTGTGAGAGTGGGTGGGGTTGCAGATATTTTCAGGTATTGTTTAATAAATTATTTATCTTCTCATCCTATGAGAGAACCTGTCGTTTCTCTGTTTATTTGACACGAGAACACATGGAGACTAGAACTATATTAAAAAAAAAAAACACTGTCTATGGTCAGTTGAGAGGTGAAAAGGTGGAAGTCATCCATACCATCTCCCCCTGTCCATAACAAAAGGAAGTACATTTTTAGATCCAGTCACACACTAAACTTGTAAACTTTCAGGATTTCTATAATTTTAGTAAGCAGATTGTTAGTTTTGCCAGTAGAAGAATTGTCAATTTTGACCGTATTACCTCACTTGCTGTAGAATTATATTAAAATAGATAGGAACTTTTTACTTGATATTTTTATTAATGGTGGTTTATATACAGGAAATAGATGGTGAATAAAATGTCCAGTTAGTTCTGATTACCATGATCTCTGTAAAGAAACTAGCTAAAAGGTGCAGTTGGAATCTAGTTACGTTTTTGAATCATGTCTGAACATTAGTACATGGTAAACTTGCTGTAGAGAACAGGTTTCTTTGTGTTTGTGTTTGTTTCTGTGTGCAGTGATCTATTTTGGAACTTGACATTTTTTTTAGCTGGTGTGGCATGGTAACTTGGAATCCATGATTATTTGATTGAAAATAGATCCCTAATGTGTTTTGGGTTCTCAGTCACCACTGGGACTCGAACCCAAGATCTTTTCACAATGTAAAACCTACAGCCGCTACTGTGTAGCAAAATTGGCCACACCTTTTATTAAATGATGTGCTTTGTTTTAGCTTGATTCAAAATAGAATAAAATGTTGTGTGGGCAGAGAAAAACAGAATAGCCTTTTCATTAGCTTAGTGTGCCAGCTCATTGAACTGCACTGGATAAACTGCTTATCTAAAAATCAGAAAGCAGTTGATGTAAAGTTTGTGTAAAGTTGCACCAGAATGCATCTCCATGGTGACCTAAGTAGTTTACAAAACTAACTAGAATTGCCATGTTGGATTTCTTCTGTTTTAGGCCGCTTGTTGCTCCCCACAGTCCTGATGGTATGTTCAAGAATGTTTGTGTTTTAGCAGATTTTGCAACTAAACTGCTTGTCTCAAAATGCTGCGATTGAAACCTCCCACGTGAAATTCAAAGCTGCGTTTATATTGGGGCTTTTTAACATCAGATTCTGGGATGTTGGTGTTGATGAACGGCGCCCAGTTTTTACATTTCTGCGTCTGGCTATTATCATGGCAGTAGATTTGTTGGCCCACAGAAAACTGGGTCTACAATTTGGATCCAGAGATTTAGGAGTGTAAATGTTGGGAGATGATTCACAGACAATCTCTTAGAATCTGACACAATTTGCAAATAATGTTTAATCAGTTTTGAAAAATCAAGTTTTTGAAAATTCCCATTTCCTCCTCACCATACAAGAAATTGAAATTTTATTACTACAAAAATTATATTTAAGTCTGCCTTAAGTATAGCTTAACTTGAACTTGAATATATTTCATATCTTCAGAATATTTGGTTCATCGGTCCCCTTATGGAACAATTGAAGTTTAAAATTAAGGATCTGTATAATTTAGAAGATTTTTTAATTTACTATGTAGCTAATTTAATTTCCAAATAAGAGCTAGAAATGTAATTTTTACAAGTGTTTTTTTTCGGTCTGGAATATACTCTAGTGTTAATTGCTAGTAATGGAAGTATGTTACTTAAGTTGCTTTCCACAAACACTACTGCCTTCCATTGGCAGTATCAAATGTTGACTAGAATCTGCTGGTGTCAGAAGCCCAGTGATGTCTCATGCAAGAAGCTGTTTCAACTTTGTCACTGGGCTGTTCAGTCATTGGAATATCACAATTCTATCTGACCCTGTTTCTAATGATCACACATGCACGGTTTCTGCAGGAATCATTGGATTCAAATCATGAATCCCGTCATATTATTTAATTTCACTCCCTAGCTTCGGGGTGTTGGTGCCCATTGTGTATTTCCCATCCCAACATCTCCAATCACAGGGGGTAAACCCTCTAGATCTACTTCCTCGCACAATGGACCACTAAACTGTGGGTGGTTGCAAATGTTAAGGTACTAACTATCTTTAATAAATACGTTTTTTAATTATGGTTTTACAATTAACTGTTTCATTTTGGTTTAAGGAATGGCTACAGTAGTGGTGGATTTTACTTCATGGTTCTTTATCAATGTTGCATAAATAAAATGTTTGTGGTTTGTGCTTTGAAACCAATGAAACGTAACTAACATTTTCGAATGGCAATTTCAGAAGTGGTCTGGATTTGGAGAAATACAGAGAAATATAGGCATTACTAATGTGAAACAAAAGCAGAAAATGCTGGAAGTACTCAGCAGGTCTGGCAGCATCTGTGGAGAGAGAAACAGTTAACTTATCAGGTCTATGACCTTTCATCACGTCACAGACCTGAAACATTAACTCTGTTTCTCTCTCCACAGATGCTGCCAGACCTGCCGGGTATTTCCAGCATTTTCTATCTTTATTTCAGATTTTCAGCATCTGCATTACTTTGCTTTTTGTATTACTAATATAGAATCACAGAATAATACAGTGCAGAAGAGGCCCTTCGGCCCATCGAGTCTGCACCGATGTATTAAAACACCTGACCTGTCTACCTAATCCCATTTGCCAGCACTTGGCCCATAGCCTTGAATGTTATGACATTATGACGTGCTCATCCAGGTACTTTTTAAAGGATGTGAGGCAACCCGCCTCTACCACCCTCCCAGGCAGGGCATTCCAGACCGTCACCACCCTCTGGGTAAAAAAGCTCTTCCTCAAATCCCCCTTAAACCTCCCGCCTCTCACCTTAAACCTGTGACCCCTCGTAACTGACCCTTCAACTAAGGGGAACAGCTGCTCCCTATCCACCCTGTCTATGCCCCTTATAATCTTGTACACCTCGATCAGGTCACCCCTCAGTCTTCTCTGCTCCAGTGAAAACAACCCAGGCCTATCCAACCTCTCTTCATAGCTTAAATGTTCCATCCCAGGCAACATCCTGGTGAATCGCCTCTGCACCCCCTCCAAAGCAATCACATCCTTCCTATAATGTGGTGACCAGAATCGCACACAGTACTCCAGCTGTGGCCTTACCAAAGTCCTGTACAACTCTAACATGACCTCCCTGCTTTTGTAATCTATGCCTCGATTGATAAAGGCAAGTGTCCCATATGCCTTTTTCACCACCCTATTAACCTGCCCTTCTGCCTTCAGAGATCTATGGACAAACACGCCAAGGTCCATTTGTTACTCGGAACTTCCCAGTGTCAGGCCATTCATTGAATACTTCTGTGTCACATTACTCCTTCCAAAGTGTATCACCTCACACTTTTCAGCGTTAAATTCCATCTGCCACTTTTCTGCCCATTTGACCATCCCGTCTATATCTTCCTGTAACCCAAGACCCTCCACCTCACTGTTAACCACTCGGCAAATCTTTGTGTCATCCGCGAACTTACTGATCCTACCCCCCACATAGTCATCTATGTCGTTTATATAAATGACAAACAATAGGGGACCCAGCACAGATCCCTGTGGTATGCCACTGGACACTGGCTTCCAGTCACTAAAACAGCCATCTGTCATCACTCTCTGTCTCCTACAGCTAAGCCAATTTTGAATCCACCTTATCAAGTTACCTTGTATCCCATGTGCATTTGCTTTCTTGATAAGTCTTTCATGTGGGACCTTGTCAAAGGCTTTGCTGAAATCCATGTAAACTACATCAACTGCACTACCCTCATCTACACACCTGGTCACATGCTCAAAAAATTCAGTCAAATTTGTTAGGCACGATCTCCCTCTGACAAAGCCATGCTGACTATTCCTAATCAAATTTTGCCTCTCCAAGTGGTGATAGATTCTCTCCTTCAGAATTTTCTCCAATAGTTTCCCTACCACTGAAGTGAGACTCACTGGTCTGTAGTTCCCTGGCTTATCTCTACAACCTTTCTTAAATAGTGGGACCACATTAGCTGTTCTCCAGTCCTCTGGCACCTCCCCCGTGGCCTGAGAGGAATTAAAAATTAGGGTCAGAGCCCCTGCAATCTCCACCCTTGCCTCCCACAGCATCCTGGGACACAAATCATCTGGACCTGGAGATGTGTCCACTTTTAAGCCTTCCAAAACCTCCAATACCTTGTCACTCCCTATGACAATTTGCTCAAGAACCTCACAGTCTCTCTCCCTCTCAGTTCCATATCTACATCCTCATTCTCTTGGGTGAAGACAGATGTGAAGTATTTGTTCAACACCCTACCAATGTCCTCTGGCTCCACCCACAAATTTCCCCCTTGGTCCCTAATGGGTCCTACTCTTTCCCTGGTTAGCCTCTTTCCATTGATATACTTATAGAATATCTTGGGAATTTCCCTACTTTTACCAGACAGATCTTTCTCATATCCCCTCTTTGCTCTCCTAATTGCTTTCTTAAGCTCCGTCCTACACTTTTTGTGCTCCACTAATGCTTCCATTGATTTGCTCTCCTTGTATTTGCTAAAAGCCTCTCTTTTCCTTCTCATCGTACCCTGAATGTTTCTGGTCATCCATGGTTCTCTGGGCTTGTTGCTCCTACCTATTACCCTAGAGGGAACATGTAGGGCCTGTACCCTCCCCCATTTCCTTTTTGAATGCCCCCAACTGCTCTTCTGTAGATTTCCCGACAAGTAACTCTTTTCAGTCTACCTTGGCCAGATCCTGCCTTATTTTACTAAAATTCGCTCTCCCCCAATCCAAAACCTTTTCTTGCAACTTGTCAATTTCTTTCTCCATAACAAGCTTAAATTGTACCATGTTGTGGTCGCTATCACCAAAATGTTCCCCCACCAATACATCAACCACCTGTCTGGCTTCATTCCCCAGAATTAGGTCCAGCACTGCACCCTCCCTTGTTGGATCCTCTACATATTGAGCTAAAAATTTCTCCTGTATATATTTTAAGAACTCCATTCCATCTAAGCTCTTAACACGATGACTATCCCAATTAATGTTGGGAAAGTTGAAATCACCTAATATAATTACCCTATTATTATTTTTACACACCTCTGCAAATTGCGCATATATTTGCACCTCAATTTCCCGCTGACTATCTGGGGGTCTATAATAAACACCTAGCAATGTGGCTGTCCCTTTTTTTTATTCCTAAACTCTAAAGCTTCATTTGATGCCCCCTCAAAGAAATCATCTCTCCTTACTGTAGTAACTGACGCCTTAACTAATATTGCAATGCCCCCTCCTCTTTTACCCCCTCCTCTGTCTCGCCTGAAGATTCTATTTCCAGGGATATTGAGCTGCCAATCCTGCCCCTCCCTCAACCATGTCTCCATGATGGCTACTATATCACAATTCCACGTGTCAATCATTGCCCTTAACTCATCCGTTTTACCTGCAATACTCCTGGCATTAAAGTAGAGGCCTTCCATGCTGGTGTTACTCCCTTGAAACTTACTTCCGCTGTATTCCCTCTGACTTGTTCGCTTTCCTGTGTTTAGCTGTGTCCCTATTCTGCTAGGAGTCTGCATCCCCTCCCCCTGCCAAATTAGTTTAAACTCCTCCCAACAGCACTAGCAAATCCACCAGTAAGGATGTTAGTCCCCCTCTGGTTCAGATGTAGACCGTCCCGCTTGTACAGGTCCCACCTTCCCCAGAAACGGTCCCAGTGGTCCAGGAATCTAAAACCCTCCCTCCTGCACTAACTCAAGCCACGCATTCATCTGTGCTATTCTCCTATTTCTATACTTGCTAGCACGTGGCACTGGGAGTAATCCAGAGATTACAACCTGAGAGGTCCTGCTTTTTAGTCTGCCTAACTCCCTGAATTCTTGATGCAAGACCTCATCCCTCTTTCTACCTATGTCATTGGTACCAACATGTACTATGACCTCTGCCTTATCACCCTCCCCCTTCAGGATGCCCCGCAGCCGTTCAGCGATGTCCCGGACCCTGGCACCAGGGAGGCAACACACCATCCTGGAGTCACGTTGACGGCCACAGTAGCGCCTATCTGTTCCCCTGACTATAGAATCCCCTATTACCATTGTTCTTCCTCCTTTTCCCCCTTCCTGTGCAGACAGGCTGCTTGTGGTGCCAGAAGCTTGGCTCTGTCCCTGGAGGAACCAGCCTCATCAGCCTCCAAAATGGAATACCGATTTGCAAGCGGGACCCCAGGGGACTCCTGAACTACCTGCCTGATTCTCTTGGACTGTCTGGTGGTCACCCATTCCCTTCCTTCCTCAAGTCCCTTCAGCTGCGGTGTGACCACCTCTCTATACATGCTATCCACAATGCTCTCAGACTCACGGATGCTCCGCAGTGTTTCCAGCCGCCGTTCCAGCTCTGAAACCCGAGCTTCCAGGAGCTGCAGCTGGACACACTTCCTGCACACATGCTGGTCCCGGGGACTGGAAATGTTCCCGGATTCCCACATGCAGCAAGAGGAGCAAACCACGGCTTCAAGCTATCCTGCCAAGACTAAACCATTTAAATTTAAAACTTTAGAAGATTATAATTATAAAAAACAACTAAGTCTTGCTAAAACAATGACTTACAAATCAATCCACTTTGAAAAATACCCACCAGGACTTACTCACCAGTCAGCTGTGCTCTTTGGAAACTCTCGGCTCCCCTCGCTCTGAGGACAGGTAGGAAATGAAAGGAGCTCCTCGCTCCCTCCTCACTGAACTTCCTCAGTCACCAAACTTCCACTTTAACACTCTAATGCAACCCAAGTCAGCACTCCAGTGCAAACAAGTGCAATACAATAAAATCCTGTCCAAGGATTCGTGATTTGCTGCATAATATCATTGATACATTTACAGAATAGGTTAAAATCCCTGTGAGGACATTCTGTAGTTTTCAATTAAAAAAAAAACTTCATAACCTTCTGAAGTGGCACATTTCATAGCAAATACAGGTTCAAATCTATCTGCAGAAAAAGTGCCTCCAGGTCTTTATATTTTAGAATATTAATCATGTTTCTGTTGAAATAATTAGTGTAGTCATTTCCAGTAAAACTGTCTCTACCTCTTGCCTACAAAGATTAGTTTACTGTAAAACATACTGCTGTGATATGAATCACAGCCGCAAAAGATGTAAAACAATAGCAATTTTAACATTTGCGCCACATAAGTGCCAGCCATGACCATCTCCAACAAGAGAGCATCTAACCATCTCCACTTGACGTTCAACAGCATTACCATCACGGAATCCTCTGCCATCAACACGTTTCCATTGACCAGAAATTTAACTGGACCAGCCGTAATAGCAGGTCAGAGGTTAGGAATTCTGCAGCGAGTAACTCACCTCCTGACCCCCAAAGCCTGTCCAACATCTACAAGGCACAAGTCAGGAGTGTGATGGAATACTCTCCACTTGCCTGGATGGGTGCAGCTCCAACAACACTCGAAGCTCGACACCATCCAGGACAAAGCAGCCCGCTTGATTGGCACTCCATCCACCAATTTAAGCATTCACACCCGCCACCAGCAGCGCACAGTGGCAGCAGTTTGTACCATAAACATGATGCAGTGCAGCAACTTTCCAAGCCTCCTTCAACAGCACCTTCCAAACTGCAACCTCTACCACCTAGAAGGACAAGGGCAGCAGATGCATGGGAACACCACCACCTGCAATCCCCTCCAAGTCACACACCATCGTGAGTTGGAACTATAATCGCTGTTGCTTCACAGTCGCTGGGTTAACAACCCGGAACTCCCTTTCTGACAGCACTGTGGGTGTACCTACACTGGATGGACTGCAGCGGCTCACCACCACCTTTTCAAGAGCAATTAGAGATGGGCAGCAGATACTGGCCTTGCCAGCAATGCTCACATCTCATGAACGAATAACAAAACAAATGGAATTTGTTTTTTAAAGAGATTTTGGCACAGTTGATCTTGCTTTTATGACTCAAAATCCCCTTAATTCAGTTTAAGTTCCGTAATCTGCTTCTGCTTGATTAAAAAAAAATTAACTGTATATATTTTTCACTAAACACCACCTTCGTGTTGCATGGTTTTGGTACATAGCTTTTCAGATCTTGTAAGGCTCCTGTTACATAAACAAATTAATGTTTTTCAAATGGAATTGCACTGTGAAGAAAATTTGCATTATTGAATTTTCTGGACTAAAAGTGTGACTACTAAGGGGTATGTGCAGGACAGAATTTTTTCGTTTCTGTGTTGTTATCTAGTACATTGAAGAATATTTTGGGATTCCAAAGCCTGCGAGGAACTTGTTTGTCCTGTCGCAGTATATTTTTGCACTAATTTGCGAAAATTCTCATGACAATCTTAGCCCTGTGCGTTATTCTATATGTAGCACTATTGTAGTCATCTGTTATTTCTCTATTGAGATCACATCATGCCAGATCACTTATTCCTAGCAGTCTCCACTTCATGGATCTATAAATTGATCCTGTTGCATGGTTAAATTTATTTTAATGAATTTTATTTTGGAGGACAAGTGAGGCTAAAGTTTTAATTTGGAATTACAGAATTGCATCTTGAATCGCGTAGTGACAAATGTGCAAGTTGAAACAATTTAAAATCTAGTTTTCTGGTTGAATTCAATGAAATTCTGAAACAGTATTGTCCAATATGCCAGACAGTAACCACATGTAGCTAATGGGAACCCCGATATGGCTAATTGCATTTTTGGTTACTAGATACTCATCGAGCATGCAATCTCAATACTCGTATTTTAATTAAGTATGCATGTGTTCTTCAACCGTTTTGTGTGTTTGTTGGTAAAATGTGAAGATATGAAGTAGAATGTTTACCAAAAGTTTTTTGATTGTGTGTGCTTTACTTCTTTGGTTACTGCTAACTGGTTATATGCCAAAGTGATACATAACATGGATGAAAATGCCAAACTTCACCACCATGGAAGCACTAGCAACATTGTATGGAGAGGAGAACTGTCATTGTGGTTTGCTTGACAAATAACTGCTCCAGGCCTGCATATCTGAAAGGGCACTTCGTGCAAAGAGCAAGCAGTATACAACCACATTCTGGACCGAGCAGAGGGAGGTCAGGCACATCTCCATTTTGTGATTTTAATCTTCTCAGCAGTCACTCTGATGAAGTCACGTATCATTTGCAACTGCTGGATAAAAATCTAGAATAGGTGTGCAGTGTCCAATAAATTCATGTCAGTATTCCAAACTTTGGTGAAAGAGGACGAGATTAAAGTTTCACAATGAAGGGTGGTAGAAGTTTGTTCAGTAACTTTACACTCATGAAGTACATTTACCAATGTTGTGTACAAGACATTTTCCAGTAATAGTACATATGTTGCTGTAGCCATGCCTAGTGTTTTCTATTTAACAGTACTGTTTTGAATGATTTGTGCTATTTTTAATGTTTTTTTTTACATGAAGAACAAAGCAATAGTTTACATTTCTTACCATTCTCTTCCTTCTACCCTGCACAAAAACCTACCCCCCCACCCCACCCCTGCCCTCAAGCCCTCACCAACCAAAAGAACTAAGACTGAACTGGGACCTAAACTTTCACATAGATTCAGGTTTTTTGGAGTAATCCTACAATAGAGTCCAGCACACATGTTCCCTGATGAGCAGATACTTGTTAAAGTTTCTGTGCTAAAGAACAAAGAAAATTACAGCACAGGAACAGGCCCTTTGGCCCTCCAAGCCTACGCCGATCCAAATCCTCTATCTAAACCTGTCGCCTATTATCTAAGGGTCTGTATCTCTTTACTTCCTGCCCATTCATGTATCTGTCTAGATACATCTTAAAAGACGCTATCGTGCCCGCGTCTACCACCTCCGCTGGCAATGCGTTCCATGCACTCACCACCCTCTGCGTAAAGAACTTTCCACGCATATCCCCCCTAAACTTTTCCCCTTTCACTTTGAACTCGTGTCCCCTTGTAATTGAATCCCCCACTCTGGGAAAAAGCTTCTTGCTATCCACCCTGTCTATACCTCTCATGATTTTGTACACCTCAATCAGGTCCCCCCTCAACCTCCGTCTTTCTAATGAAAATAATCCTAATCTACTCAACCTCTCTTCATAGCTAGCGCCCTCCATACCAGGCAACATCCTGGTGAACCTCCTCTGCACCCTCTCCAAAGCATCCACATCCTTTTGGTAATGTGGCGACCAGAACTGCACGCAGTATTCCAAATGTGGCCGAACCAAAGTCCTATACAAGTGTAACATGACCTGCCAACTCTTGTACTCAATACCCCGTCCGATGAAGGAAAGCATGCCGTATGCCTTCTTGACCACTCTATTGACCTGCGTTGCCACCTTCAGGGAACAATGGACCTGAATACCCAAATCTCTCTGGACATCAATTTTCCCCAGGACTTTTCCATTTACTGTATAGTTCACTCTTGAATTGGATCTTCCAAAATGCATCACCTCGCATTTGCCCTGATTGAACTCCATCTGCCATTTCTCTGCCCAACTCTCCAGTCTAGCTATATTCTGCTGTATTCTCTGACAGTCCCCTTCACTATCTGCTACTCCACCAATCTTAGTGTCGTCTGCAAACTTGCTAATCAGACCACCTATACTTTCCTCCAAATCATTTATGTATATCACAAACAACAGTGGTCCCAGCACGGATCCCTGTGGAACACCACTGGTCACACGTCTCCATTTTGAGAAACTCCCTTCCACTGCTACTCTCTGTCTCCTGTTGCCCAGCCAGTTCTTTATCCATCTAGCTAGTACACCTTGGACCTCATGCGCCTTCACTTTCTCCATCAGCCTACCATGGGGAACCTTATCAAACGCCTTACTGAAGTCCATGTATACGACATCTACAGCCCTTCCCTCATCAATGACACAGATTGTGGATTTCTGTGGGGGCTGGTTACAAGAATGCACATTGCATGATGAACGGGGCCACAAATCATTGAAAGAATGGTTTGATTTCTTCCACCTTAACTTCAGTTTGATTTTTTTTCCATTACGCACATCAGCCCTAATGGCCCTTCTCTGAGACTGCTAATTTAGCATTGAAGGCTGTTTAGCTTTACATCGTGGGACAGCATCCACTAAAAATGGTCTTGAGACTGGCCATTTATATTTCATAGAACTCTTACAATTGGTTGATAAAAGAGACTCGTGACCATTAATTCTGAGTTGCATTCAATGCAGATCAGTGTTAAACTGCTGTCCACCTTTTACTGCTAACGTCAAGTGTGAAAAGCCCATAGATAACTGATCTCAGTCTTTGATGACGCAGTGTAGCTGCCTCAAGTGCCACCCTCAACCTAAATATGCAGCCCCTCTCCTCAGTCTGCAAGTTCATCTTTTTTAGCACAACTCCTGATCCCTTGATCTCAGCTGCCTTTCCTGCTCCTAGTGTCTACTAACATTCAGTGGCTTCCTCTGTCAGGCATTATCCCTCTTCCTTTAAAACCATTATTGTCATTCCCTCCTCAAAATGCCAAACTTGACCAGTCTGTCTCCTCCAACTGCATCCAATATTTGACCTCTTCCTCTTGTCCTTAGTCTTTGAATTGAATTGCCATGCCACTTCACGGTGCCCCATTCAATCCACTGTTCAATCCCTTCAGTCCAGTTTCTCCCCTGCCTGTAGCACCTAGATTGCTCTGACAAAAGTTACCTCTGACTGCAACAAATAGTTTCTCTTACCTCAGCAGCACTGCTTTTGTGTGATTGCACTCTTGACTATCCAAAAGTATCCAGCTCATCCCCAGCAAAGACCTCTCCAGTTTATGCATGGCCACCTCCTGAGTTCCTTCAGGATATGTTCTTACCCCATCCATTTGCTCATCTACATGCTGCCCCTCAGTAATATCATCCATAGACATGGGGTTGGCTTCCAAGTGTATGCTGATGGTACCCAACCTAACCTTATCACTGCTTTTTGTGAGTTCATGACCGTGTCCTGTTGTCAGACATTTATACAGTTGGAAATTTGGGATGACCAAAGCCAACCTTTTTGATCACTGAAAAAACTCTGCACCCTTGCCATCGACTCTCTTTTCCCCATCAAGCTGAATGACACTGTGTGCAAATATAGCATTCTGTTTGACCCAGAGGTGAGCTTCAATCCCAATATCCATTCCATTACTAAGCCTGCTTGCATCTACTTCCACAATAACCTTGCCCACGCCTATATCACTGCTAGCCACAAACAATTAGTTCCTGACTTGCACGTTCCATGATTTTCAAATTGTCCAAAACCCCTCATTCAATCCTGAAGTAAGCCCATTTGACTTTCAACCTCATTTTAGCTGACCAAAATTGGCTCCCTATCCTCACTGGCTTATACTTGAAATCCTTACTTACAGATCCCCAGTCCAGCCCTATTTCTGTATTCATACACTGCCTCCTGCAACAGTCTCGAGTGCATCCTTCCTCTCCATGCCACCTGCAGTGTAGTCTTTATCCATACTCCCTGCAGTTCATTTACCAAACCCTCCACCTCGCTACATCCCTGCACACTTTAAAAAAAACCTTCTCAAAGTGCATCTTTTTGTTTGATTCCCAGTGCTCCCACAATGAGATGGCTCCCAATTTCTTTCTTTTTGTGTGGGCTACAGTAATATTGTGATTGTTACTGGACTAGTAATCCAGAGACCTAGACTAATCAGGAGAGGTGAGTTCAAGTCCCACCATGGAAGTTGGGGAATTTAAATTTCAGTTAATTAAATAAATTTGGACCAAGCAGCCAGTACCAGTGATGGTGACTAAGAAACTACTGGATTGTAAGAAAAACCCAACTGGTTCACTTTGTCCTTTAGCTGGCCTGGCCTCTGTGTGACTTTAGACTCACGGAAATGGGGGCTGTTCTTAACTTACTCTGAAATGGGCTGGCAAGCCACTCCGTTGTCACCAACACCTTCTTGAGGGCAATTAGGGTTGGGCAATAAATGCTGGCCTTGCTTGCAATGCCCATATGCTGTTAATGAATAAAGAAAAAGCAGCCTGGAATATTGTCCTATATTAAAGGGACTCTCTAAATGCAAATTTTGATCATTGTAATCAAATCTTTTGGGGAACCATTTAACTGTCTTGTGTACACAATGTGATAGTTGCTGAATTTGAAAGGTACTAGTCAATCTCCTGTAGCATCGCACTTGGAAATTCAAGATTAAGTGTGGTCGTAAGTTGAAGTCAAATTTGAGGTTGTGAGATAAGTAGACAGTGTGAAGACAAAATTCAACCCCATTTTAGGGTCATGTGTTCTGCCATTTTTTTAAATATATTTTCCTTTTATAATTGTGGACATGGGCAGTTTGCATTATAAATTCCAATCTATACTTGTTACTCTGTATTTACACACCTGCTAGTGATGATTTTGAACCACTTCCACTGACAGGAGTGTGTAATTGCAATGTTACATACTGTTTCCATTGTAAATGTGACCACAAAAATTTACGATGTAATAGTTGACACGTGAAGTGTTTGTAGATCTACGATCAAGTTTTTAATCTATAGATATGAATGGTGCTCGAATTGTAAGTATTAAGCATTGTTTTGAGGTTATGGCTGGTAATTTTGAGTTTTTAGAAGTTGGCATTTTTTTCCTGTAATGTGCTGTGGCTTATATAAGAACGTAACCATGGGATTGGGTTCTGAAGGGAAATTCAATTTGCTTGCAAACAGAAGTGCAAGGTTGATCCCTGTCATTTTTCTGGCACCTGTCTTTACTTTGGATTGTTGGATTTGTAACAAATTATGCAGCATTTGAAAGAATTCATTTTAACAGAGAGTGGATATGTGCTAAAATTTTACATAGTTGTGTAGACAGTATGTGCAGGCAAAAAGAAAAAAAACACACTGGATTTGTTCATAAGTGACTATTTGTGACTATGAAGTGGGAAAACAAAGTTATAAAATTTGCCAGTTAAATTGGATACCATCTGTTCCAAAGAAGTTGGTGTATTGTTCAGCAAGAACTGGCCAATTAGTAGGGAGGGGCATGGAATGTTGAAATCTAGTGCTAACACGCCTGCTATCAAGGTTGGACTCTAACTTTACAGATAGATGAACAAATTTTCATCCATAAGTGTTGGCATGCACCATGCAATTTGTAATATAGAACAACTTGTATTTATATATATCTTGAACATAGTAAAATGTCCCAAGGTGCTTCATCGGAAAAAATTGTCAAACAAAATTTGACTCCGAGCCACATGAGGAGACAGCAAGGCAGATGACCAAAAGCTTGGTCAAAGAGGTAAGTTTGAAGGAGTGTCTTAAAGGAGAAAAACGAGTTGGAGAGGTTTAGGGAGGGAATTGCAAAGCTTAGGGCCTTAGCGGCTGAAGGCATGGCCACAAGTGGTGGAGTGAGTAAAATTGGGGTATCACAAAAGACCAAGTTAGGAGAAGTTTGGATATCTCGAAGGGTTTAGGGTTGAAGGAGGTTACAGAGCTAGGGAGGGGAAAGGCCATGGAGGGATTTGAAAACCGGGATGAGAATTTTGAAACTGAGGCATTGCTTAACTGGGAGCCAGTAGAGGTCAATGAACACGGGGCTGATGGACGTGGCACAAATTGGGACACAGGCCCCTGAGTTTTGGATGACTTCAAGTTTATGGATGGTGCAAGATGGCATACCAGTCAAGAGAGCTTTAGAATAGTCAAGTTTAGAGGTAACAAGGCATGGATGAGGGTTTCAGCAACAGATACGCTGAGGCTAGGAGGCAAGGGCAGAACTGGGCAATGCTAGAGGTGAAAATAGGTGTTCTTAGTGATGATGCAGATATGTGGTCAAAAGCTTATCTTTCGGTCAGATATAACACTAAGGTTGCGAACAGTCTGGTTCAGCCTCACACAGTGGGATGGAGTCAGTGGCTTTTTTTTATTATTCGTGACATGGGATGTGAACAAGGACAGCATTTGTTGCCCATCCCTAATTGCCCTTGACAACTGAATTCGGAGGGCAGTTAAGAGTCAACCACATTGCTGTGGGTCTGGAGTGGCATGTAGTCCAGACCAGATAAGGACAGCAGACTTCCTTCCCTAAAGATGGGTTTTTATGACAATCCATGGTAGTTTCATGGTCACTATTACTGAGACGAGCTTTCAATTCCAGATTTTAAAAAATTAATTAATTGAATTTAAATTCCATCAGCCACCATAGTGGTATTTGAACCTGTGTCTCCCAGAGTATTAACTTGGGTTTCTGGATTCCTAGTCCAGTGACATTACCACTACTCCACCATCTTCCCCTCCAGGGAGAACAGAGTTTGTGGCAGGAACTAAAGACAATGGGCCGGATTTTATTCCAGCAACTTGGGTCCTGCGACAGGCCAGAAGGCATGGAGAGACCCTATCTCACCTGTATGGACCCCCGTTGCTATCACACAGCAGGCAGCCAATTAACTGCCAGTGATTTGTGATGCCATTCCTTTAAGGGAGCTGTCAACTACTCAGAAGGCTGGCAGCTATGCAGTCTCAGCAGTGCCACAGAGAGCACTGGCCACTGCTGGAGCTGCAGGCGGCCCTGCAGAGGAGAAGGCTGGAACAGACCCCAGGTGAGGTAAGTGGGGTTGCCAGGACCAGTCAGGCAGGCCCCAGCGATGAGGGGTCTTCCCAGGAAGGGGGGTCGCCATCGCCACTGGGGAAGCCCTCTGGGGTACCTGGATTGTCCCCAAAGGAGGAACCCCAACCCCGCCCCCCCCCCCCACCCCCGATCCCTTTGGGAGACTGCCAAGCTCTGCCTGACGGTGTCTCCCTGCAGCTGCAAACCCCTCTGTTTTCAACAGAATTGAAGTGGAGGTGGAAGGATACCCTTAAGTGGTCATTAATTGGCCTAGGATGGGAAGGCTATCCCTTGGCCTTCCACGCCCTGGACAAAATAACAGGGGATCTGGGAAATGGGAATGGCACCACCTGCCATTTTGTTTGCCCCCAATCCCTGGCCTCCATACCTGTCTCTAAAGGCAACACAAAATCTTGCCTAATGGCTTCGGTCCTCCCAATAGTTAGTTGGAGAAAATTTCTGCTCATCCATTACTGGATGTCAGGCAAGCTGTTAGATGATTTAGAGGCAGTGGGGGTGGTGTTGTTGCAAGAGGTGATGGTGAGGTAGAGCTGGGTGTCATCAGCATACATGTGGAAATTCCTAGCACTGTTTTCAGATGATGTCACCAAGAAGCAGCATGCAGATAAAAGGACAGCAGAGGTAATGATGTGGGGGTGGGAAGAGAAGACATTGCAGGTTACGAATAGACAGAAAAGAATGGAACCAGGTGAGTGCAGTCCCCACCCAGTTGGACAACGCTGGAGAGGCTTTGGAGAAGGATAGTCTGCTCAATCGTATCAAAGACTGCAGACAGATGAGGGATAGTTTACCACTGTCACAGTCACCTAGGATGTCATTTGTGAGCTTGATGCATTTGTAGCATTTGGAGTGTATTATGGCATGGGAGAACATACAGTTTTTATGCTCAATAAAGAAGGTGAAGTAAATGGATTATCAAGTTTGTGAAATTCATTTCTTTGATTTGCTGTTATGTTTAATGTGGAAACATTGCCACTTGTGGAACAAATATTTTCATTTGCTTAACCTTCCACAGCAACATTTCAATTTTCTAGATTGGTTGAACATTGTATCTAACTCCTATTTTTTAATTGTCCAATTGAATGAACTTTCATTTGTTCATTCATAGGATGTGGGAGTCCCTGACAAGGCCAACATTTGTTGCCCACCCCTAATTGCCCTTGAGAAGGTAGTCACCTTCTTGAATCTCTGCATCATGTATGGTGAAGGTGCTCCCACAGCATTGTTAAGCAGGGAGTTCCAGAATGTTGACCCAGTGATGATATGTTTCCAAGTCAAGATGCTGTGTGACCTGGAGTGGAACTTGCAGATGGTGGTGGTCCTACATAAATGCTACCCTTGTTCTAGGCAGTAGTGGTCATTATTTGGGAGGTGCTGTTGAAGAAACCTTTGAAAGTTGCAGCAATACAACTTCTAGCTCATTGGTTCTTTTGTGTTACAATACCGATTCATTGGAAGAGCTTGGAACTTGGGTCCTCTTTAACATTTGGGAAGACTCCTCTGAAAGAGAGCAAGCTTGTGTTGGATGTGTTAAGGACAGGTGGAAAGGAGTGTGGGTGATTCCCAATGCTCACTGTTCAGCTGACCATGATTGTGTTTCGTTAAAATGTTGTGTTAGCCTTGAGTGTCTTTTAGGTCAAATAAACAGACAAATGACAGGTTTTCTTGTAGGTTTGAAAAAGGATAACTATTATTGCACAGTTCCTGAAATGGTCACAACCAAACCCACACACACACATTCACTCGCACACTCATAAGCAAGAAGAGATAGATGAAGAGAAAAGGATAGTAGTTTAAAGTTCAAAGTGAGGTAATTTTTAGTGGTTTATGGTAAACCTGTTGAATCTTCTTAGGTGGAAAGTCTCTTGTAAAGGTGCGGGTCAGGGTGTTTGTAGTCTTGAACTTGTTGAGGTGTTGTAGAGTTCTGATGGTTAAGACTTCAGACTGGAGGTGGTGGTCACTTCAAATTACATGCTGCAGCAAGATGAAGTACAGAATTAGCAACAGGGCTTCTTCCTCTTGCACAGCCTCTGATGACTGCTTTCTGAAGGTGTTGGCTTGATCACCCCGCCCCCCCCCCCCCCTCTCCAGAGGGCTATCTTTTAAGGTAAAAATCCATCACATTTGGGTTTCTGTTAGGAGACACATGGCCCTTTCCCCTAATGTGACCGTGTAATGGACTAGGATGTGGAGACCATAGCTATTTAGTTTAGTTTAGCACTGAAACAGGCCCTTCGGCCCACTGAGTCTGTGCCGACCATCAACTACCCATTTATACTAATCCTACACCAATTCCATATTCCTACCACATCCCCACCTGTCCCTATATTTCCCTACCCCCTACCTATACTAGGAGCAATTTATAATGGCCAATTTACCTACCAACCTGCAAGTCTTTTGGCTGTGGGAGGAAACCGGAGCACCCGGAGAAAACCCACGCAGACACAGGGAGAACTTGCAAACTCCACACAGGCAGTACCCAGAATTGAACCCGGGTCACTGGAGCTGTGAGGCTGCGGTGCTAACCACTGCGCCACTGTGCCGCCCCTATTGATTGGTCCCCATTCAGACATCATTCTGTTGACACAGTGCTATTTCACACCTATTCAATTTTGTTTTGGCTGTGAGTCTGTCAGTCTCCAGAATCCTTTGTTAGTTCATTCATGTCACGAAGAGTCATTAACATACAATAGTGCTCTTTTAAATTTCAAGTGGGTTCTCCCCAGAGCTATTTGAAATTAGATTAAAGAGTTCCATCCTTGTCAACAAGTTTGCTGATTTCCAGTACAGGTGGGGTCATGTGATCATTCCTCCAATTTGGCTGGTACACGTGTCCATGTTCTTGTGGTTTTGTTTAACTGTTGAGTTTTCACTCATTCTTCCATTTCATTGTTTATTTCATCATGGCTCCCTCCGTGCATGACAGACAATCCCAGTCAGAGCAATATCCTAATGTCTGGGGAGGAGCCTGAGAGTTGGACTGTTTCTGGCTCTTCAGGAATTGAGAGCTTAGAAGAAGAAATATAAACTATATTTTCAGAGTTTGTAATAATCACATCTGTATTTGTAGAGCTATTTTAGCTGCTTTTTGAAATAGTTTATGCAGTTGAATTCTGTGACTGTAATGCTGTTGCCTGAAGTCTGTTTGACTGAACTACGCTGAATAGAAAATGGAGTATTATATTTGTCCTGTTTTGTCAGTAAACTGTGATTTATTTGTCCTTGTTAAATAATTGATCATTGTAGCATCTCTCTTTTAAATGCACGCTTGCACTGTCAGTACATTAGATCTAGTTACGAACTGCAGCACAAAATGTTTTCAGAAATCTAGTGCACATAAATGGTCAGACTATTCAGGGGGCACTTCATAAATTTAAATTTAGCAAGAAACTTTACCATTGTTAGGAACTTCTCTCCAAGTATTTCATCTTTGAAAGGATAAACAAGACTGTTTAAATGGCCCGTTATTATTTGAAATAAAACCAAAAAATATTGGAAATCACCCAGCAGGTCAAGTAGTATCTATGGAGAGAGAAACAGTTGATGTTTCAGGTCGGTGACCTTTCATCAGAACTAATACTTGTCTATGCGAATTGTTCCAAATATTTCAATAGCTAAGTGTTAACAAAAATTAGAACCTAATATGCATAAACCTTGTAAAAACAAAAGTGTGAACAGATGGCTATTTATGACAGCATGAAGTACAGGTTCAAATGAAGGAAGTGGAAGTGTGAAAATGATAATTTGTTAAGGGTGTGAATAGGTATTCAGCACTGTGCAAAGACCAGTGTTCCTCAGAGTGTTGCATGTACTAAATTTAACGTTTCTGATCACTGTTTTGATTTAGTTTACAGTTATCAAAATCTGCATTTGCAACTCCTCAGATACTGAAGCAGTCTGTGCCCGCATGCAGCAAGACCTGGACAATATTTAGGCGTGAGCCACTTAGTGGCAAGTAACATTTACATCATGCAGTGATAGGCAATGACTATCAACAAGAGAGAATCTTACCATCTCCCCTTGATGATCAACGGCATTACCATCACTCAGTCTCCCACCATAATGTCCTGGGGGTTACCATTGACCAGAAATATTTATTGACCAACCATATAAATACTGTGGCTACAAGTGCAGGGCAGAGGCTACGAATTCTGTGGCGAGTAACTTGCCAACTGACTCTCCAAAGCCTGTCCACCATTACAAGGCACAAGTCAGGATTGTGATGGAATAGTCTGCACTTGTCTGGATGGGTACAGCTCCAACAAAGCTCAAAAAGCTCAACACCATCCAGGAAAAGGCAGCCCCCTTGATCGGCACCCCATCAACCATCTTAAGCATTCACTCCCTCAACTACTGGCACACAGCGGCCGCTATGTGTACCATCTGCAAGATGTACTACAGCGACTCGCCAAGCCTCCTTCAGCAGCACCTTCCAAACCTGCGACCTCTACCAGCTAGAAGGATGAAGGCAGTAGACACCTACAAGTTTCCCTTCAAGCCGCACACTATCCTGACTTCGAACTATATCGTCTTTCCTTCGCAATCACTGGGTCAAAACCCTGGAACTCCCTTCCTAACAGCACTATGGGTGTACCACATGGACTGCAGCGCCTCCTCAAGAGCAGTTAGGGATGGGCAACATGCTTTTAAATGTTAGGTGCATTGTTGGTATATATACTACAAATAAATAGAAAATCAGAAACAAGTTCTCTATATTTTGTACCTAAAATGCTGCAGTAGTAATAGGTGTTCTAATGCATCCCAGAATTTTTCTAAAAGGGAGGGGTTTTTTTTGGTGTGGTTAGGTCCTGTGATATACACATGCCCCAGATTGCTAACGTATTTCTTTTGGATCACTGCACGTCTTCGTACTCTTGAGGACACTGTGGATATGATTAGATATTTGAATTATATTTTTTTGTAAGAAAACCATGAAGTTTGGAGCTGCTGCAAAATGTATCACATGTTCTCATGAATAAAATGGGAATTATACTGACCATTAGTCAGAACTGTGGTACAGTTTATTACAAGATCAAGGGATTTATCTGTATTTGATAGGATTCTTCAGCACTGTGTGTCCTTTCCTTTTATGCCAGTTGTGGAGGATATATATAGAAGTGAAGGTTTGAACAAGTACTGCTTTGGGGCTGGCATTATCTCAATGATGCTATTTAAATGTTCAGGATACATTATGATTTCAGGCTTAGAGGCTACCATTTACCAAAAGCCTGCCGGTTACATGGGAGCAAACTCTCTCGGTGGACTAAATTAATTGAGTTTAACAGACTGGTTGAATCTTATTAATGGACACATCATTTCCAACGCTTGAATAAGCAATACATCTTTTAAACCCTTTGTATGCTGAATGTTCTTTGCAGATTTTGAAATATTTGCTGTTTGCCTTGAGCTGAAATGTATGGACGTTTTGGCCATTAATTGAACAGTGCTTGCTTAACATTACTTTTGCCTGATAAAAGACTTGTATTCGGAATGACAAAAATTGGGTATTTTGTCTACTTTTGATTTGATAGTCCTTTTTAAATCCAGTCACTGAACTTGTTCATTTAAAAAAAAATTGAAGTAGTTCCGATTCCTGTATCAAGTTTATTTTGATAGTGTTGCAAGTTTTGTCAGGCCAGTGAGAAATAATTTAAACTTAAAACAGTACTGTGTGATTAGATCCGTTTATACATAATGCTTTCCTTTTTTAAATCTGTGTGGTCGAACATGCAAAATCCAGGAAATCCCAGAATAGAGAAATAGAAAAGGACAGTTTTTTTGTTCAATTCAAAGTATGTTTTAAGTCCATTTGGAAAAAGCCAATCAAAGAACAGTACAGCACAGGAACAGGCCATTCGGCCCTCCAAGCCTGCGCCGATCTTGATGCCTGCCTAAACTAACACCTTCTGCACTTCCGGGGCCCATACCCCTCTATTCCCTTCCTATTCATGTATTTGTTAAGATGTCTCTTAAACGTCGCTATCGTATCTGCTTCCACCACCTCCCCTGGCAGCAAGTTCCAGGCACTCACCACCCTCTGTGTAAAAAAACACTTGCCTCACACATCCCCTCTAAACTTTGCCCCTCGCACCTTAAACCAATGTCCCCTAGTAACTGACTCTTCCACCCTGGGAAAAAGCTTCTGACTATCCACTCTGTCCATGCCACTCATAACTTTGTAAACCTCTATCATGTCGCCCCTCCACCTCCGTCGTTCCAGTGAAAACAATCCGAGTTTTTCCAACCTCTCCTCATAGCTAATGCCCTCCAGACCAGGCAACATCCTGGTAAACCTCCTCTGTACCCTCTCCAAAGCCTCCACGTCCTTCTGGTAGTGTGGCGACCAGAATTACACGCAATATTCCAAGTGTGGCCTAACTAAGGTTCTGTACAGCGGCAACATGACTTGCCAATTTTTATACTCTGTGCCCCGACCGATGAAGGCAAGCATGCCGTATGCCTTCTTGACTACCATATCCACCTGCGTTGCCACTTTCAGTGACCTGTGGACCTGTACGCCCAGATCTCTCTGTCTGTCAATACTCCAAAGGGTTCTGCCATTTACTGTATACCTCCCACCTGCATTAGACCTTCCAAAATGCATTACCTCACATTTGTCCGGATTAAACTCCATCTGCCATTTTTCCGCCCAAGTCTCCAACCGATCTATATCCTGCTGTATCCTCTGACAATCCTCATCACTATTCGCAACTCCACCAACCTTTGTGTCGTCTGCAAACTTACTAATCAGACCAGCTAAATTTTCCTCCAAATCATTTATATATACTACAAACAGCAAAGGTCCCAGCACTGATCCCTGCGGAACACCACTAGTCACATCCCTCCATTCAGAAAAACACCCATCCACTGATACCCTTTGTCTTCTATGACCAAGCCAGTTCTGTATCCATCTTGCCAGCTCACCTCTGATCCCGTGTGACTTCACCTTTTGTACCAGTCTGCCATGCAGGACCTTGTCAAAGGCTTTACTAAAGTCCATATAGATAACATCCACTGCCCTTCCTTCATCAATCATCTTCGTCACTTCCTCAAAAAACTCAATCAAATTAGTAAGACACGACCTCCCCTTCACAAAACCATGCTGTCTCTCGCTAATAAGTTCATTTGTTTCCAAATGGGAGTTAATCCTGTCCCGATTAATCCTCTCTAATAGTTTCCCGACCACTGACGTAAGGCTCACCGGCCTATAATTTCCTGGATTATCCTTGCCATCCTTCTTAAACAAAGGCACAACATTGGCTATTCTCCAGTCCTCTGGGACCTCACCTATAGCCAATGAGGATGCAAAGATTTCTGTCAAGGCCACAGCAATTTCTTCCCTTGTCTCCCTCAGTATTCTAGGGTAGATCCCATCAGGCCCTGGGGACTTATCTACCTTAATGCTTTGCAAGACACCCAACACCACCACCTTTTTGATAATGAGATGACTGAGACTATCTGCACTCCCTTCCCTAGGCTCATCATCCACCAAGTCCTTCTCTTTGGTGAATACTGATGCAAAGTACTCATTTAGCACCTCGCCCATTTCCTCTGGCTCCACACATAGATTCCCATCTCTGTCCTTGAGTGGGCCAACCCTTTCCCTGGTTACCCTCTTGCTCTTTATATACGTATAAAAAGCCTTGGGATTTTCCTTAATCCTGTTTGCCAATGACTTTTCATGACCCCTTTTAGCCCTCCTAACTCCTTGCTTAAGTTCCTTCCTACTGTCTTTATATTCCTCAAGTGCTTCATCTGTTCCTAGCCTTCCAGCCCTTACAAATGCTTCCTTTTTGTTTTTGACTTGGCTCACAATATCCCGTGTTATCCAAGCTTCCCGAAACTTGCCAAACTTGTCTTTCTTCCTCACAGGAACATGCTGGTCCTGGATTCTAATCAGCTGACGTTTGAAAGACTCCCACATGTCAGATGTTGATTTACCCTCAAATAGCCGCCCCCAATCTAAATTCTTCAGTTCCTGCCTAATATTGTTATAATTAGCCTTCCCCCAATTTAGCAACTTCACCCGAGGACTACTCTTATCCTTATCCACAAGTACCTTAAAACTTATGGCATTATGGTCACTGCTCCTGAAATGCTCCCCCACTGAAACTTCGACCACCTGGCCGGGCTCATTCCCCAATACCGGGTCCAGAATGGCCCCATCCGCAGTTGGACTATCCACATACTGTTTCAAGAAGCCCTCCTGGATGCTCCTCACAAATTCTGCCCCATCCAAGCCCTTAGCACTAAGTGAGTCCCAGTCAATATAGGGGAAGTTAAAATCACCCATCACTACAACCCTGTTACCTTTTACATCTTTCCAAAATCTGTCTACATATCTGCTCCTCTACCTCCCGCTGGCTGTTGGGAGGCCTGTAGTAAACCCCCAACATCGTGACTGCACCCTTCCTATTCCTGAGCTCCACCCATATTGCCTCGCTGCATGACCCCTCTGAGGTGTCCTCCCGCAGTCCAGCTGTGATATTCTCCTTAACCAGTAATGCAACTCCCCCACCCCTTTTACATCCCCCTCTATCCCGCCTGAAGCTTCTAAAGCCTGGAACATTTAGCTGCCAATCCTGCCCTTCCCTCAACCAAGTCTCTGGAATAGCAACAACATCATATTTCCAAGTACTAATCCAAGCTCTAAGTTCATCTGCCTTACCTGTTATACTTCTCGCATTGAAACAAATGCACTTCAGACCACCAGTCCCGTTGTGCTCAGCAACATCTCCCTGCCTGCTCTTCCTCTTCGTCCTACTGGCCTTATTTACTATGTCCTCCTCATTTATTTCACTAGCTGTCCTACTGCTCTGGTTCCCACCCCCTTGCCACACTAGTTTAAACCCTCCCGAGTGACACTAGCAAACCTTGCAGCCAGGATATTAATGCCCCTCCAGTTTAGATGCAACCCGTCCTTCTTGTACAGGTCCCATCTGTCCCTGAAGAGAGCCCAATGGTCCAGATATCTGAAACCCTCCCTTCTACACCAGCTGCTCAGCCACGTGTTTAGCTGCACTATCTTCCTATTTCTAGCCTCACTGGCACGTGGCACAGGGAGTAATCCAGAGATTACAACCCTAAAGGTCCTGTTTTTTAGCTTACTACCTAACTCCCTGAACTCCCCCTGCAGGACCTCATCACTCTTCCTGCCTATGTCGTTGGTACCGATGTGTACCACAACCTCTGGCTGTTCACCCTCCCCCTTCTGAATGCCCCCTGTCCGTTCAGAGACATCCTTGACGCTGAAATTTTTGAGATGAAAGTCTGCTTAAATATCCATCAACCCATCTAGATTAATTTGGCTCCCACCATGATGAGAAATTCAGAAGAATCATTGTGTAGAATTTAAAAGCTAAGAGGTAGCTGTATTCTTGAGTTTAAATTATTCTATTATCCCCAGCTGTGATGCGACGTCACATTATGGGCTGAATTTTTGTTTTAGAGTTGGAATTCCAATGTGGGGAGCATTTCCAGGACCTGACCCCTCACTGCCTTGGCGCCCGATGCAGTTTTCAAGAAGATGGACAATTAGTGTCCAGACGGCGCATTTGCTTCCAGTTAACAGTTCCTGGTTTAAATGGAGCATTTTCTTTCTATAGTTCGGCAATGTGAAAGAAGGACTTTCTGAAATTTGAATATCCCACCGCTTAGATTTAAAAGGAAACTGTCAGCTACATACAAACTGAACCAATTGTCTAAATTTAAATTATTTCTCTCTCTCTCTAGCATGCAGCTGTTGAAATTTGCAATATTGTATTAAGATTAACTCAGTATAGCAATCTAAACTGTAGTCAATTTGTTTTATTTTGTTTTAAAAAATGCTTGTTTGATCAAATTTAACAGATACTAAACCAAAATTGGACAAAATATTTTATTCTTGTCACATCCCGTTGATATTCTAGAAACGTCTTCCAATTCTGTAACATAAAACAAATATAGTTACGTCATTCGTCCTGTTTTATACTGTGAGCAGATTCAGCAACATCATAATAACTACACATATGCTAGGTATACATTTACGTAGAATTGCCTTCACAGCTTTATTATTATGGATCCATGCCTTTCCTGTTATTAGGGATAAGGTGTGTACAAGCCAGGTGTGAACGAATTGTGCTTTTACCCTATGGTTAGAATAAAATGATGGACCTAATGGCAAGTACCAGAATGACAGTCATTTAAGCCCTGCTGCCAACAGCAGTGTATTCTTAAGGAGACCAAGAAACCACCTCTTGAAATGGCTGTTGCTGTCACTGTCTGGAGTGAGAACATAATGATGCCTCTGAACAATAAACATGTATGCATTTGAGAGATGAATGCAGGAAATGCGCATAGTTGAGTCAGAAATGACTCTAAATTGTAAAGGATAAATAATATTAACAATGCGAATGATTGTTGATGCCCATGTACAAACAACAAGGCTCAAGAGTTTCTAAATGAAAAATGAGTTTACACTGAGCAGAAAGCTGTGCAGGAGTCCAAAGTTGAACACATCAGAGTGAAAATGGAAAAAGGAATTGGGATAGTGAGTAATGGGTATATAATGACCATCCTTGCATAGAACAGAAATGTTAGCAATTTGCTTTGGTTTTCGCAATGTAGGGGAAATTTCATGGTACATTAAATGCTATAGATCAATTTGGAGGAAGTGTATTAAATTGAAATCAAATAGAAAGAGTGGTTTGAGGCCTTGGAAAAGCTCTTACATCTTTTGAGCTAATAAAACAAAGTGCCTGAGGAAGTGCAGCTGCTGGAGGGGTGATGGATGAGCAAACCAGGGCATTACCAGTAGTCCATCTGGAAAACTAAGAGGGTTAAGATGAATTTACATTATATTCATATTCTAACTCGCTTTAAATGGTGGAAGATAATCTGGTAGTAGCACAGAGCGTGAGGACAAGGGATGCCATTGTTGTTGTGAAGGAGGAGGAGTGAGAAATGGGACAGAGGAGATGAAGGACCTAACCCACTGAAACACAAAATCTCCATGTAGGAGGGAGGGAAGTCCAGAAGTCCCTATGCAGAAATTGATGTAATTTTAAGTAGATTTGAAATAGAAATGAAGAAAGATGAACTTTATAATCCAAGTAACTATGGATGACTTGGGCTTACCATAGATACAAGCACATTCAAGGGCAAGCAGTCTTTTAAGTGATTTTTCACACATCAATGTACTCTTGCTGAGAATCCATTTTCCTTCCAATATGGTGGGAAGAATAGAAAAGCAGAACATTTAAATGGAGACCGAGGGATCGGAGTGTCCTTGTACATGAATCACAAAAAAAAAAGTTAGCATGCAGGTAGAGCAAGTAATTAGGCATATTGAAGTTGGCTTTTATTGCAAGAGGGATGGAATATTAAAGTAGGGAAGTCTTGCCATAAATGTATAGGAAATTGGTGAGACCACAGCTAGAGTACTGCGTACAGTTTTGGTCTTATTTAAGAATGTGGGATATACTTGCATTGAAGGCAGTTCAGAGAAGGTTCACTAGGTTGATTTCCTGGGATGAAGGGGTTGTCTTATGAGTTAAGGTTGGAAGCTCAGAAGAATGAGAGATGATCTTATTGAAACATATAAAATTCTGAGGGGGCTTGACCAATGGATGCTGAGAGGATATTTCTGCTCATGGGGGAATCTAGAACTAGGGGGCACAGTTTCAAAATTTGGGGTCTCCTTTTTAAGACGGGGATCAGGAGGAATTTCTTCTCTGAGGGTCATTAATCTTTGAAATTCTCTTCCCCAAAGAGCAGTGGAGGCTGGGTCATTCAATATATTCAAGGCTGAGCTGGACAGATCTTAGATCTACAAGGGAGTCGAGGGTTATGGGGATCTGGCAGGAAAATGGAGTTAATGCCACAGTTAGATCAGCCATGATCTTATTGAATGGTGGAACAAGCTCGAAGGGGCCACATGACCTCCTCTCGCTCCTCTTTCTTATGTTATACGTTCTTATGTATGAAATGATAATTCAGTAATAAGAATTGGGGCCTGAATTGAATCGTCCCTGAAAATGGGTGCAGGGATTGTGATGTGTGATTAACCCAAGCCCCTTAGTTGCAATGTAGGCAGTACACCAACTTTGTTAACCACACTGTTTATTGGCTGGACATATCAGCAGGGCTTAAAATCATGAATGACTTGCACCACTTAAAGCCAGCTTGCACTGCTTAAAGCCAGCCTACATCTATGAAAGGGGAGATGCAATGAGACTGGAGCAGGTGCTGAGAGTTGTAATTGAAAAGAATCTGACCTGGAAAAGAGTGGGGAATGGCGCAACAGAGAAGAGTGAGCTCCAAGGTTTTTGAATGCAGCATGGGAGGTCTTGGTGGAGGAGGTAGAAAGGAAGAGAGATGTCCTGTATCCGCTGGGAGGGGCAGAGGCCCTCCAGATATGAGGTTAACAGGCAGTGGAAGCAGATATTTGTAGAGGACAATGCCAGGATTCAAGTCTTGAGGACCTGGATGCAGTGCCCCAAGAAACTCAATGACTTGAAACGTATGCCACAACCTACCAATTGCACCAGATCCTCAGCCACTGCTCAAAGCACCACACCCCCATCACTAAGCTACCAAAAATCTTTATCAGTCAGGTCTCATACCTACCATCCATTTGCTTTACCCCACCTTTTCACATTTAGCACTGCTGCAAACCTCACTTTCACATCGCACAGGTTGCACACACTGCCAGCGATTCAACCATGAAAGCCACATTAATCAAATCTGTTGCACAACACTCATTGACTTACTTCCCTCTTGCTTGCAGGAGAAGAGGCTCATCACCAGAAGAAGCAGGAGCTAATGGAGGGGTACAGGTGCACTTGCATGACCTATTCCTCATGGGTGACTGCTGGCCATTGTTGTGACATCACTGCCGTGACCATGGCCAACGACAGGACTGAAAACATCAAAGATGATGGTATCCTCATACCTAATCATCCTCATATCCCATTTCTACCTCATCCCTAACTCTCTTCTGATTTACAAGCTGCAGATGAAGACACAGCATAGTCACTTGATTTGACACTTGCACTGCACTTATCTTAGACGATAGATCAGAAGCGGGATCTGCACATGGTGAGACACAGGGCATGAATGATCAGAAGCCCAGACGGGGCAAGGATAGTGCAGGTGCCAGAGGACTCTGATGAGGACACAGATGGGGAAGCCCTCAGAAGAGTATTGGTGGGTATACACAGCAAAATGCTTGGTGTGTTGGGAAGCCTTCCAGAAATGAATTTTAAGGAGCTTGGAAGAGTCCAGCATCAATTTGGCACAGGGTTGGAGCCCATCCTTTCCAAAATGGAAATGTTTGTGAACTCTGCTCGCACACTTGTGGACACAACCATTTTTTTTTTGCAGTGTCGATGTTGTAGTTTCCATTGCAGCACAAGCAGCAGTCATTTGATGCCTGAATGCTTCAGTGGAAGCTCAGACTGTCGCTGTGCCAGATCAGACTGCTGCCATCATGGCTACGGATTACAGTGTGCAAAGGGGCTTGCAGGGTGTCTCAGCAATTTGTCCTCCCAACAGATTACTGGGATTGCTAAGACGCGGCCCCCGGGGAGTTGCAGTGGCTCCATGGAGTACAAACTTGCTGTTGTCTCTCAGGGCAACAGCATTCATTCTCCCAACCCTGCCGATCTGCTAATGTCCTTGGGGCTGCTTGTCAGGCTGCCAGCCCAAATTGCTGCCACTCATGCCAGGATGGTGCTGTCGATAGCTAAGCCTTCTAGGCCCAGAGCTGTTCGAGGTTGTCTTCTAAGATGATCTGCAGTCTCTGCCACTGAAAGACAGCAGCCTTTCACCAGCTATGCCATAGCTACTGGGGTAGCACTGTGTAGGAGCAGTAGAACAGGCAAAGGCACACAGAAGACAGACACTAATGGAACGCACAAGGATGATTTTTTGACATTCTATGTAATATGGCACGAGTTCATTTATAAGCTTGGTTTGGAATGTTTATTTTGTGTTGGTTTTATTTTAGCATTGTAGCTAAGCAGAAGCTGTACTGGTCAGTAGCAGGGAGTGGAACTGTTATGAATGGGGTTACAGTTACTGGTATCACACTCGAGTTCTTCATCGACATTCTAGGCAGAAAAGTGGTTCTCTCCTCCCTTCCTCCTTCTCCTCATCATGCTTCTGCTCCTCAGCTGCTTGCCATATAGCAGGTGGCAAGTGCTGTCCCTTATGATGACTAGTTTGTGCAGCAGACCACCAGGACTTATGACACCTGTTCTGCCGAGTACTGCAGGGTTCCTGCAGAGTGGTCCCAGCAGCAAATCGTTGTTTCAGCATGCCACTGGTCTGCTCTTTCCTGTTTTATGTCGTTCAGCATCTGTCACACCAATCCCTATAAACTTTAGCAACCTGAATCAACTATAAAAAGCACCAAACACTTGTAGAATCCAAGCAACAGCCGAAATAAATCAGCCATAACTAATCTGCAAGTAGTTAATGACCCCTTTACATAGAGCTGATGCTGAACGCATGTTCTGCTGTGTGAGGTTGAGAGGGGTTTGAGGGAAATGGCTGGAGCATTAAGATCCAAAATGGTACCACTGGCATCAAAGCAGCGCGTGATGTCATGATCTGCCTGCTCTTCATACCTCCGGCAGTGGTTCACTGCACGCACACTAACATCTGCACCAATATGGCATCTGGTTCAATTCACCTCAAAACTGTATGCTTGGGCTGTGCACTCCATTTTGGAACTTTAAGGGCTCCTGTAGCAACCAAAAAATGGGTGCTAATGAGTCCAGTTTCTCACCCGTTAACTCATACCAGAAAATATATTCAAAAAGGAAAATAGCTCTTGTTCCACCTATCCAGCAACTCTGTTCATTTTTTTACAGTAAGAAAATTATAGATTTTTTCTTGCGCTCAATAAGCAATTTGAACACAACAAACTTCCACAAGTTGGAACATCCATTAAATTTTGCTCATTGTTAATTTAGTCTCGGTTTCGCTGATGGAGTAAATGCCCGATGTGGTATGGCTTGGTAGCAGTTCTATACTCAATTGGTGAATATTGGAGAAGTCCTGGAGTTATCCAATGCCTGATGACTGGGATAGTATTAAACAATTTTGATATTGTCCAAGATCAAGTAGCCTGTAAATGCTCTTTCTAGGTGCATGGTGAATGGTCTCTTGGATGTGGTTCTGGTATAGAATATAGTCCAACTATCCCACAGACCAGCTAGGCAAAAAACCTGACATACTCAAACTCACTGAATCATGCCTTTTCAGCAATGACCCAGACTCCTCCATCACCATCCTTGAGCAATGCATGAATGAATATTTAAAAAAAAAAAATCTGTAATACTAGTTCAGCACTTTGTGTTGCAGTCACTGTGGTTTATATCTATCAATGGTTGACATGCCGTTGATGTGGTTTACTTTAAGTGATCAGTTATTTGCAGAAATAATGTATACTTTTTTTCAAAAGCTGATGTTTTACCAGTTTTTCAGGTTCTCTTGCAAACACCTGAGGTAGTTCATACATTTACAATTGTAAATTCAGAATGGTGAAATGTCAAATACTGCATTACTGTCAAACGAGTAATTCTGCATAACTCATCTAGACTACAGCAGTCTGTGCTGTGACCATCATATGTTAAGTGTTCCATTGCATGAACATTTTGTAGGATGTGTTGATGGTAATATGCTTTTATGGACAATATATTTTGCTAATTTATAAAGCTTCATTTTTTCTGATGAAACACTCAATTTTTCGCATGTGTTTTTATCAGTGTGATACAATTTCTTTTTAAGCTATAAAAGTTGTTAGGAGTTCATTACTACAAAAGAACCTGATACAGTGCTCTCTGTTTTCTATAAATAATCATATTTACCACATTTGAACTTGTTCCCACCCAATGCTTTGTGTACAATCAGTACAGTAAACTGTTAGGGAATAGTAAGAATTCATTCATTTATTCATAACAACTGTTCAAGGGCTGTTATCTAGAGTCATGTTTGAAGTTGTACTAATGCTGATATTGGTCAGAGGATGTGGCTAAATCTACCCGATTAAAATAACCATCTTTTTAAAATTCACTTTATGGAATGTGAGCATTGCTGGCCAGGCCAGCATTGTTGCCCATCCCTAATTGTCCTTGAGAAGGTGGTGGTGAGCCACCTTCTTGAATTGCTGCAGTCCGTCCAGTGGAGGTGCACTAACAGTGCTGTTAGGGTGGGAGATCCAGGATTTTGCCCTAGTGACAGTGAAGGAATGGCGATTATAGTTCCAAGTCAGGGTGGTGTGTGGCTCAGAGGGGAACCTGCAGGTGGTGGTGTTAGCATGCAACTGCTGCCCTTGACCTTCTAGGTGGTAGAGGTCGCAGGCTTGGAAGGTGCCCTCGAAGGAGGCGTGGCGAGTTGTTGTAGTGCATCTTGTATATTGTATGTGCTGCTGCTACTGCGCCAATGGTGGAGGGAGTGCATGTTTAAGCGGTTTAAGCTGATTAAGCGGGCTGCTTTTCCTGGATGGTGTTGAGCTTCTTGAGTGTTGTTGCAGCTGCACTCATCCAGGCAAGTGAAGAGTATTCCATCGTGCTTCTGATTTGTACCATTGTAGATGGTGGGCAGGCTTTGGGGAGTTAGGAAGTAAGTTATTTGCTGCAGAACTCCCAACCTCGAACCGGCTCTTGTAGCCGCAGTATTTATATGGCTGGTCCAGTTAAGTTCCTGGTCAGTAGTAACCCCCAGGATGTTGATGCTGGGGGATTCAGCGATGGTAATGCCATGGAATGCCAAGGGGAGATGGTTAGATACTCCCTTATTTGGAGATGGTTATTGCCTGGCTCTTGCGTGGCACAAATGTTACTTGTCACTATCAGCCCAAGCCTGAATATTGTCCAGGTCTTGCTGCATACAGGCATGGACTGCTTCAGTATCTGAGGATTTATGAATGGTTCTGAACATTGCACAATCATCAGCCAACATCTCCACTTCTGACCTTATGATGGAGGGAAGGTCATTGATGAAGCAGCTCAAGATGGTTGGGCCTAGGACACTACCCTGAGGAACTCCTACAGTGATGTCCTGAGTTGAAATAATTGGCCTCCAACAACCACAACCATCTTCCTTTGTGCTAGGTATGACTCCAACCAGCGGAGAGTTTTCTTTGATTCCCATTGACTTCAATATTACTCGGGCTCCTTGATGCTACACTCAGTCAAATTTTGCCTTGATGTGAAGGGCAGTCACTCTCATCTCACCTCTTCAGCTCTTTTGTCCATGCTTGGACCAAGGCTGTAATGAGGTCAAGAGCTGAGTGGTCCTGACGGAACCTAAACTGGACATCGGTGAGCAGGTTATTGCTGAGTAAGAACCGCTTGATAGCACTATCGATGACACCTTCCATCACTTTGCTGATGATCGAGAGTTGACGGATGGGGCGGTAATTGTCCAGATTGGATTTGTCCTGCTTTCTGTGAACAGAACATACTTGGGCAATTTTCCACAATATTGGGTAGATGCCAGTGTTGTAGCTGTACTGGAACAGCTTGGCTAGAGACGCAGCTAGTTCTGGAGCACAAGTCTTCCGTACTACAGCCCAGATGTTGTTGGGACCCATAGTCTTTGCAGTATCCAGTGGATTCACTGTCTCTTGATTATGACGAGGAATGGATCGAATTGGCTGAAGACTGGCATTTGTGATGCTGGGGTTCCTTTGGAGGAGGCTGGGATGGGTCATCCACTCAGCAGTTCTGGCTGAAGCTTGTTGCAAAGGCTTCAGCCTTGTCTTTTGCACTGATGTGCTAGGCTCCCCTATCATTGTGGATGGGGATGATTGTGGAGCTTCCTGCTCTTGTTAGTTGTTTAATTGTCTACTACCATTCACAACTGGAGGTGGCGGGACTGCAGAGCTTTGAGCTGATCTGTTGCTTGTGGGATCACTTAGCTCTGTCTATCACATGCTGCTTCCGCTGTTTAGCGTGCATGTAGTCCTGTGTTGTAGCTTCACCGGTTGGCATTTCATTTCTGGGTATGCCTGGTGCTGCTCCTGGCATGCTCTCCTACACTCCTCCATTGAACCTCATTGTTTGTAGAATAGTTTTCAACTCAGAGATTCTGTATTGATCAATTTCTTTGGACAGATGTTGCTTAAATATATGCTGAAATAAAAAAGATTGAAAATTGGAATTATATCTGCATTTTGAGCAATGCAGTCAGTCAGGGCTAATTTTGATATAAAATTAGCTAGGTAAACAATGTAGATAGGATATGTCTAGCATCACCTTTCCTGTCTGTCAGACTCAAATTGCAGCATTCAACTTGAGTGTTGAGTGTTACACTTACAGAAACAAAAGAACTCTTCTTGGAAAACATAATAACCAGAGCCAGTATAACTACATCTTCTTAATGGAGTTCTTTATGCACACTCTCATGTTTATACTTTACAGCAATTAGAGACTTAAAAGTGCAGCTGTGTGTTCCTTTAACAGAAGAATAAAACTTTCTGTGCTAGATAGTATGTTCCTGTCACAAAACTGCCACAGGAGATTTGGCAGTATATTTATATAACCTGGAAGCTTTACGGGATTGCCTTTTTTTTTGGTTAGCGAGGACGAAGAAATTCTGTGTGGAGAGGAAGCTTTTGCTTTTGGTTATTTAGATTTATCAAGGAATTAATAAATTGGGAGGGTGCATAGTTTTATTTGGAAGAAGCATGCAGAATGGACTAGTGGTCTACCCTTGACAGGATACTGTTGGTCTGGCATTTGGCTGGTAAGCATTCTCTCTCCCCACCAAGTTAGGGTACCCTGTAGAGGACACTGCGCTTTGAGGATGTCCCGCTGACAGAAACTTGCCTTCCAAACCCCAAGGAAAGCCTAACAAATGGCCGCTGCTGCCGCTGCATACAGCAAAATCCAGTCCTATATGTTCTCGCAGCAGTCTTCACCCTAGTGTATTCCTGTAAATACTGGGCATGAAATTGGGCTCCTTGGTGCCCATTTCTTGGGTGCTATGATTATCTTTAAAGCTCCAAAATGCCATTCACAGCAGACTAGTGGACTGAATTCCACTGAATGCAGTATTGTTCCAGACTTAAGTGAGTGTACAATGAGCATTCACCAGAAGTATGGAGAGCAGGCAGATCATGCCATCAGTCAGCATGCAGTGCTGATTTGACGACAGAGGCGCTATTTTGGAGCTCAAGCCTTCAGCCAACACATTCTCTTGACCTCAAACTGAACATGTGATCAGCAGCAGGAAGGACCCTCCCTGCCACCCCCCCACTCTGGCAAAACAATCTCTATTTAAACAGATTCTCAACTCCTTAAAGGTAGTTGCTGGTTGATTTTTCTTTTTCTGTCTGTTGCTTGGAGTCTATAAGCGTTTGTGGTTTCTATAGTTTCAAGTTGCAAAAGTCTATACAGAAAGATGTGGCAAGTGCTGAAGGACTTTTTGCTGACTTCAAGGTTTCTGCATAAACCTGTAGCTCCCAGACCTGAGTCTGCTATTAGACATTCCACTTGGGATATACATGACTTGGAGAATGAGCAGAGCACATACACAGCAGGAGAAGCTGGTGGAAGTGGGAGGATGGGGGAGTAGGGCTCTCAACAAGAAGATGTATCCTCCCAGTATGTTCAGGGAGCAAGTCTCCAGCCTGAGCCTTCATGAGGAACAATGTGAGAGAGGCCTGTGGTTTTTGTAAGGACGGCCTCGCTGGAACCTACCACCTGCAGCAGCCACAACTACAACCTAGAGTAGGGAAAGGGCTGCATTGCCAGTGGCTGTGAAGATAACCATGGCTTTTATGCATCTGGCTTCTTTGAGGCTGCAGCTGGAGATATTTGGAGCATCTCTCAGTTTTCTGTCTGCTGTTGCATGAGGGATGTCACCTGAGGCGCTTTATAAATTTTAGAGCTAAGTACTCTCATTCTGCCTTGGCAAAGGGAGTGCATGGCTTTGCTAGAACTGCAAGGTGCTGTTGATTGTATACACAACTCTACCCTATTCTGGAACCAAAAGGAATTCGACTCCCTCAACATCCAGCTGGTGTGTGATCATAGACGGTGAATTTTGGAAGCCACTGCCCAGTATCCTTGCAGCATTCTACATTTGAACCACCATGCCAAACCAAAGGATGGCCAATGGGTGACGAGGCCTATCTGCTGATAACTTGGCTGATGATTCCGGTGTACAACCCACACATACATGTGCGCAGCAAACATACAATGAGTCATGCTGCCACTCAAAATGTAATAGAGCAGACCAGTGGCATACTGAAACAATGTGTCAACTGCATGGACTGCTCTGAAGGAGTCTTGCAGTACTCAACAGAGCAGGTGTCAAAATTTATGGTGGTCTGCTGCATGCTGCACAATCTTGCCATCATGAGGTACAGCCCTTGCCATCAGCTCCTCAGCTGTTCACTGTATAGCAGGAGCAGGATGATCAGGAGGGAGCAACTTGGGCAGCACTTTTCTGTCTGAGCTTTCTGTGAAGAACTCGGCTGAATGTAATACCAGTAACCGCAACCCTAATCCCAATTTCCCATTTACCAACAGTCCAACACCTTTCCTTCCCTCTGACACAGACAATCACAGCGTCCACTTGACCATGATGCAAAAATAAAAGCACCACCAAATAAATGAAATCATGCCATATTGCATACAAAAGTTAACTACTCACTCTTGTGCATTCCCTTAGCGCCTGTTTTCCCTCTACCTTTGCCTTTCCTATTGTTCCTAGCAGTGCTATCCCTGTGGCTGCAGCATGACTAGTGGAAAGCTGCTGACTTTCAGTGGAGGAGACTGCAGATGGCTTTGGAGGATGACTTTGAGCAGCTCTGGACCTAGAAGGCTGGCTGTGTCGGCACCATCTCAGCATGGGCAGCAGCTGTCCAGACTGGCTGGCTGACTGGCAACAGCAAGGGTACTGGTAGAGTGGCAGGTGAGCACGAATGCAGTCTTCCTGAGAAAGGACAGCATGAAGCCACTGTTGGAGGACTGGATGTTGCAAGCCCCTTTTCACACTAATCCACAGCAAGATGGTGGCACTCTGAGGTTGCAGGGCAGCAATCTGCCATTGCATGATAACATTCTGATCTTCCACTGCAGCAGTCCGACTTTGGGCAGCTGCTGCTTATGCTACAATGGAAGCTGCATAATTGGCCATCAGATTGGGTCTACACGTGAGCGAAGTGAGTGACCTCTTCCATACTGGAAAGGATGGGCTGCAATCTCTGCATGAAGCACTGTGCCAAGTTTGCTGGACTGCTGCATACTCCATATCTTTGACTGCAAGCTTTCTGGCAGGGTTCTCAATGCACCAAGCATTTCATTGTACATACCCATCAGCGTTCCTCTGTAAGCTGCCCCATCGAAGTGCTCATCTGAATCCTCTGTAACCGAACCTGTATGCAACCTCGTCCTCTGGCAAGGTGGCACCTGCGCTATCCTTGGCCCCCTGCCCTGGCTCAAGCCACTCATGTCCAGTGTCCCAACATGTGCAGATCCCGCCTCTATACTGTCCTCTAAGATATGTGCAATGCCAGTATTTGAGCAGGTGGCTGCGTGTGAAATCAAGTGACAGTGCTCTGTCTTATTCATTACTCTTCTCAGTGTTCCTTGTCAGGTTGCACCTCTTGGCTATTTGGAAGAAAAAAAGGCACAAGGCTAAGGTGGGGAGGAGGAGAAGCATAAGAAGCATCTGCCTACACCATCTGCAGCTTGTAAGTAGGAAGGGGAAGTAGGATGTGAGAAGGATGGTTAGGTGTAAGGATACCATCATCTTCGATGGTATCAGCCCCGCTGCTGGCCACAGTCTCAGCAGTGTGCATCCCAGTAGCGGCCAGCACAGTCTCCTCCACGCAGGTTAAGACATGCAGGTGTGCCTGTCTCATCCAGCTTTCTCCTGTTGCCTCTGGACGTGTGCCAGCTTGTCCTGCAAGAGAGAGGGAAGTGTATGTCAATGAGTGTCATGCAGTCTCTTTGTCTGATATGGCTGTCATAGTCGAATAGTTGGTTGTGTGTGCAAGCTGTGAGTTGTGGGTGTGAGACTTGCAGCTGTGCCAAGCGTGTGAGGGTTCGACAGAGTGTATGAAGGTTGGGTATGAGGCCTAATAGATAGAGATTGTTGATAGGTGAGTGGTGAAAGTGTGGTGATTTGAGTAGTCTGTGAGGTTAGCGGTTTATTCATACATATATAAGGATATGGCATTTGAAGATGCATTCACTGACCTTTACTGCTCTTAAGAACATTGAACATCTTGCAGCAACGCACCCAGTTCCTCGAGGCTTGATTCCTGGTCTTGACACCCATGGCTATCTGCTCCCACTGCCTTTTGACCGTTTGGCGGGTTTCTCTGCCAGCCCCCTCCCAAACAAAGGATACAGGACATCTCCTCCTTTCCACCTCCTCCAGTGCAGCATCCAAAAACCTTGAAATCCCTTCTCTTTGCCTTCTTGTGCTATTCTTTATTCTTTCCCATCCAGCCACAATTAAACTCCCCTTGAAGAGGTGCAGGTTAGCTTTAAGCAGTACAAGCTAGATTTAAGTGGTCGTACTCCTCATGATTTTGGCTCTCTGCTAATTGGCTAGTTGCAGAGATCATTCAAAGGAGCAGGCTGCACAGAGTAGTGTGCTGCTTGCATTGCAATTAAAAAGCTCAGGCTACTCATGCATCGCGATTCCCGCATCCATTTTTGGCGGGTGTCCAATTTAGCCCCCAATTTTTTATTATCACTCACTTGTATAATGCAAGTAGCTTAAGTCTACAGACTTGTAAAACCCTGATATTCCCTAATTTTATGGAATTGAATTTGTGAGCATATAAAATTTATGGTTTGTTACCTGTCACCCCTATTTTTACCAGTATAAATGCTAACATCGATCTAATTAGGTTACTTTTAGTGCTGACTGGACTAAATAACACAGTTGTGACTGTTTATCTGAACTGGCTGAATTTTCCAAAATTCTGTCTCTAAAGAAGTGTTTCTTTATTGTGCACATCTATTTACTGCACTGACTTGATTAGCGCAGTAGAATAGCTTGGATTTTATGGTCGTAGTGATGGCAAAACTGTCAACATTTGCTGTTATTACTCCACTGAAACTGACAGCGGCTTTGGGAGTTCACGTGCAGAATAATGCAGCAGTCGAGAAGTTGCTGTCGGTGAGTCTACGGTGTACTGTTGAGGTTCCCTCAGAGTGCAATCCCCAAGCAATCAGTATATTGCTGAAAGCTTCCACTTTTTACGCAATTATTCTTGCTGTAAAAACCCTTGGAAAAAGTTACACTTTGTTGAATGTGGTGTATCTGGGTTTTTAATGTTCTATTAACATCATAATTACTGCTAAACACCCTGAATGACCCTGTAAAGCTCATTTTGTATTTGTGGAATGTCAAATTCCTTCATTATAATAAATTCCACATAATTTTTAAATATTTTTATAAAATTATTAATTGGATTTAAATAGAAGCTAAAATATCAATCACTTATTTCGCTATCTGAAAATTTAACTTTTATGTGAAGGATCAAGTCCTTTTTGCTTCCTGGTGTACAGTTTGTAAGAATATCTCAATGCGATTGGCTGGTTCTTCTCACTGCTGCTGAATGCCTGGAGATCCCCTTGACTTGACGCCAGATTTAACGTGCTGCCTGGAAAGGGAAACACCGTGCTACAGAACTCACTCGATCTTTTTGGGCACCTTCCTTCAGGTCACTGGTGAACACGGTCACTTAGCTGGTGAACACAAAATCTCGCCTAATATTACAATATGACTTTTCTTGAAAGGGGTATTCTCCTAATTATTAGTGTAAATGTGTCTCTCTCTACAGTCTGCAGTTGTATGGCTTTTCAAAGCTTTTTTATGCTCTTTTTCATATGCATACATAATTGTCTTGTTTTTTTTCTCACTACCCCATCCACCCAAAGCCTTTTCACTCTCCAGCTAAGAGCCGAATACTTAAATCTCCTCTCATCCCTTTGCAAATGCTGCACTGAAACTAACAGGAGTTGCAGGAACAGCAGCTGGAAATGACCAAGTATGATCTTTGATTTTCCTTCTCCCACTCTGGCATGGGTAAGGTCTGTAAACTGGCTGTGTTCTTTTGAATGCTATAAAACCTTTCCTATTTTCCCCTCTCTAAACCATATATTATCCCCTCAGAAAGATAGAATAGCTCATTTAAGCAGGCACCTTGGTATACTCTCACAAACAATTAATGGCTACTGCTCCAGTTATATGCTCTTGTATAATGTGCATTACCTGGCTATCCCACCTTTTTAAATAGGATCAGAATTTGAATTTTATTCAAGTCCTTTTCAGTAAGTCAACTTGTTTGACCTAGCAGTTACAGGACAAACTGTAGAATACATATAATTTTGTATCCAATAGTTCTTTTGGGCCTCCTTATCTCGAGAGACAATGGATACGCGCCTGGAGGTGGTCATAGTACATTAGTACATAAAAGTCAATTATGCACTTGTGCCTTTTTTGTGGTAGTATCACTCTAAATAGCAACCTTTCACTTCAAAAGCAGCTGGAATGATTGGTTGTTTGTTCATTGAGTGGCTTTTTATTATGTTTCCCTATACAGCTAGAGGATTATTTCATTATTATTTCAGTTCACCTGTGTTGCAACTGTTAGTCTACATTTGTGAACTTGCAGTTGGATAGCACAAAACTAATGTAAAGTATCATTCACTTAAAATATGATACAGGAGATAGGTTATTGGTCAGAGTCAGCATTGCTCTGAATATTGTGTTGTCCATAATAAATAATGATCCTGAGCAATAGAAGTGATGGGGGTGAATTCCCTGACTACTTCTCCCACTGTATTAGCCTAAATTTGAGCCTAAATGAGGTTTCTGATAAATTTCTGACTTCATTACGTGTATCACGCTCACGAGAAGTACAGCAATGAAAATACCTTAACAAACAGAAGAGTTATTAAAAATTGAACAATTTTAGAAGACTGGTACATTTGCTGTCAACAAAATGGAGGACAAGTCACATGACTTAAACCACCACCTGCACTAGAATACACATCCATGTTTACTAGAACTAAAGTTAATTGATCCCCTCTGCATGGAAATGAGACAGTTTATCACACGTGGATGTGAGCTATGCACAAAATGAACTAAAACAAAGACAGTCTCGGACTCTATGGTTGGGATTTTATGCTGGCGACGGGTCTCGGCGTCTGGAAAAAGCGATGCCGAGAAACCTGTGCCTCCACTTCTGTGGAAGGCCCACCAAATCGAAAGCCAGTTAGGCACTTAAGTGGACAGTGGCGGGCCTTCCACGGGATCAAGGACCCCAATGATGGAAGCCCCACCCTTGGAGAGCTGCCGGCCAATCAGAGGCCGGCAGCTCCTCCACTGAGCAATCCCACCGCGGTAGCGGTGGCTGCTGCCAGTGGAGCACCTACCCGAGGCCCAGGAGTGTCGCTGGACCCAGGCCACAAGTAGGTCAGAGCTCGAGGGGTCTCGTGGGGTGGGGGTCGCGGGGAGGAGGGTGTAGGTCTGTAGCAAGGGCAACGGGGTGGCTCTTGGGGGCCCCCCTGCTTCCCGATGACGGGTCCCTCATTCAGGCGCAAAGTGCCTTTTAACGATGCTCCCCCAACCACCCCCCCCCCCCACCCCCACTCCCCAACACCCAGAGCTGGAAAGCAGTTCATCTACCATCAACTGCCATCTGCAAAGTTTGAAATTTGTGCCCTGAACAACCAAGTCTAGATCATAAATATATATAGAGAAAAGCAGTGGTCCTTGTACTGACCCCTGTGGAACCCCACTGTACACCTTCGTCCAGGTCTGAAAAACAACCATTAACCACTACTCTGTTTCCTGTCATTCAGCCAACTTCTAATCCATGCTGCCACTTTCCCTTTCATTCCATAGGCTTCAACTTTGCAGACACGTCTATTATGTGACACTATATCAATTGCCTTTTGGAAGTCCATATACACCACATCAACTGAATTATCCTCATCAACCCTCTCTGTTAACTCATCAAAAAATTCAATCAAGTTTGCTAAACGTGATTTGCCTTTAACAAAGCCGTGCTGGCTTTCCCTAATTAATCTGCACTTGTCCAAGTGACTTACTTTTATCCCGGTTTATTGTCTCTAAAAGCAATTTTCCAGATTTAACAGTGTTAGCAAAGAGCTGACAGAGTGGCATGCATCTGTTCTTTTCTGCTCTAATAAACTGTAAAAAATTGAAGTTGGCCAAAAGCTCCTTTTTAGTATTAAAAACTTTTTTGAATTTGGCTACACATTGTTTGCTTGTAGCTTTTCTGAAAGTGATCAAGGGCAGCCTTGTTCTTGGTCCAGCACGACTGCTGCCGTACTGAAGCCAGTAGGAAATACAAAATTTACAAATTGCAGTAGTGGAGATTTCCTGAAAATGTAATTCCGGTACTGATAAAATTGCAATAGATGTGTTTGCTGTTAACACTTCAGTCCATTGTAAAGAATTCCAGATGAAATGTAAAACATACTGAAATATAAATACGCTTTGTGACCTTCCTACACTATCAGATGGATCTTTTTGATTGCTGACAATTGCTTCTACATAATGTAAGTGTACAGCTTGTACTTTTGTGAAGTACATTCTGTGAGTAATTATAACCAATAGATAACAGTCTAGTTTATTTGTGCACAACTGAGGTCATAATTACTGCAAGTTCCTATTGGAAATAATTAAAATTTCAGGTTGGGTTAATGGTAAACTGCCAAGAGTTTATGTATTCTCATGGTGATCAAAGAAGCCCTTTTTAAAAAAGTTGAACAGAGGTGTTCAGCATTTTAGGGTATAGCAGTTACTGTACCGAGTCTGTGACGACCATCAACCACCCATTTATATTAATCCTACGTTAATCCCATATTCCCTACCACATCACCACCTTCCCTCAATTCTCCTACCACCCACCTACACTAGGGGCAATTTACAATGGCCAATTTACCTATCAACCTGCAAGTCTTTGGCTGTGGGAGGAAACCGGAGCACCCGGCAGAAACCCATGCGGTCACAGGGAGAACTTGCAAACTCCGCACAGGCAGTACCCAGAACCGAACCCGGGTCGCTGGAGCTGTGAGGCTGCGGTGCTAACCACTGCGCCACTGTGCTGCATTGTTGATTAAATTAGCTTCTGAATTCTTCTCTAAGAGCTGCTCATTTGGCATTAATGTGACATGAAAGAATAATTAATGTTCCTTGTTGAGCATGGTCTTTTTAAGTAGCTTTGACGCATGGTTGAACTTTTATATATCTTTCTGTTCAGAGGAAGCATGCTACTGGTAATTTATTGTAGAGCAAGATGATGTGTTTTGGATCTTGATTGGCATGCAGATAATGCCTTTTAGTGCCATTATTTTTCTACTGCTGTTGATGTACAATTAGCTAAAATTATACAGGAGATTAAAGTGAGGTTATTGACTGAATTAAGGCTTGGAAAATTGAAATATGTATTGAATGTATTTGTTTTTGAATTTAGAATTACAAGTTAACCTGCACAAAATCTATTGTTAATCCCGGTCATATAAGCAAATTTTAAAATAGCTATAAAACAATTTGGCTCCATTTGTGAAGCTAAGAATAAAAACAAAATAATTCATTTTTACTTCACTCAAAGGGTTGTGAATCTTTGGAATTTTCTACCCTAGAGGGTTGTGGATGCTCCATAGTTGAATATATTTAAGGCTGGGATAGACAGATTTTTAGTCTCTCGGGGAATCAAGGGATGTGGGGTGGGGATGGGAAAGTGGAGTTGAAGCCCAAAGGTCAGCCGTGATCGTATTGAATGACACAGCAGGCTTGACGGGCCATATGGTCTACTTCTCCTATTTCTTGTGTTGAAAGGTCATAGACCTGAAACATTAACTGTGTTTCTCTCTCCACAGATGCTCTAAGACCTGCTGAGTATTTCAAGCATTTCCTGTTTTTATTTTACATTGTATAGGTGTTGGGTCTACTGTTTGGCTCCATTTCAGTTAGACTTTGTAAAGTTGTCATGGAATAACTTGAGAGTTTTAAATTTATACTATCTATGACACTGATTTTTAATGTGATAAATGAAATTCTGTTTTTATTAATGAGAGTGTTAGTGGTACTCGAATTCAAATTGTGCTTTATGTCCACATTTTTTGTAGCAGTTATAATTCAAACCCAAATTCTTGGGTTGTTTAGCTATGAACTCTGTTTTATGTCATGCAACTTTTTAAAAAAGAAAGTGATACAGAGGAAAATGTGAAGCAAGATTTTCCAGAGTGCAGCAAGATTCATGTGGTTGTAGTACTTGGGAAGGTTATGGACTTTTGAAATGTTTGTTAGGTGGAGTGGAAGGCGCAGGGTCGAGGAAAGGTGAGGGGAAACTATAGCGCTCAGAAGTGCGAGAACTAATATTTTGGATGCTTGACAGTGAAGAGAGGTAATCAGGTGTGTGAGTGGGCTATAGAAATTCTGGGATTTGTGTTTCATGATCTGGGAGCACTGGGAGATGCATTGTTAGGTTTAGGATCACAGCTTGGCTCAGAGTACCTTTGGCAGTGACTGGCTGGCTGAGTAAGACTACAGGGATGAGATGCTACGGTTCTGACTCATTGGTGGAGGCATTGTGAAATGTGAGAAGTGAAAGGATAGTTGTATTGTGTCAAAGTACAGGGGAGGGGCTGTGAGACTCTTGAATGACTGGGAAGAAAGATTTTGGGCTCGGTGGGGGGAGGTGGGTTGAGTCTAAAATGATTGGATGGGGAGCTGAGAGCTGGCAATATTTTGAATGAGGCGGTAAAGGAAAAGGCTACATACCTTCATGAATTACCTCCTTGTCCGGAAATCTACAAAAGGCATTTTCCCAGCATTGAGCTGGGTTGTTTGTTTGACCTGGATTTTGTGGTCGGCAACATGCTGCATTCACCGTTCACCTCCCTGACAGCTGCCCGCAGCGTTTTCAGCCTTTTAAATGGAGACTTGCTGCTGAATTTTACTGCGAGCTTCGGGACCCCAATGTCGGGTTGAAAAGTGGGTCGTGAGCCCGTGATTGCCGGCAGTGGAACGTGCTCAGCAGTTCTACTGTAGTTGGCCTCCTAATTAGCCAATTAGGGCTGGCAGGTGGGCTTCTGATGCTGTCGGCCCAGTCGGAGGGCCGGTAGCTCTGACGCCTCAGCAATGCCATAGGGAGAGTTGGACGCTACTGAGGCAGGTAGGAGACCTCAGGGCTGCCTCAAAATGGCGGAGCCTTTCAACAGGTAAGTTTAAAATTAAAATTTAGTATGGCTTGGCCTCAGCCAATTGGAGGGGAAGCCCCACTAGAGTGGGGTGGGGGGGAATCATTCAGGCTGCAGGGGCTGTTGTTCTTGTCCTTGCCCTGTATGGGCCTTGGAGCCTCCAGCTTAAAATGGCCTGTAATTGAGGCCTTAATTATGCAACTTGGCTGCCCGCGTCCATGGAATGGGCAGCTGATCCATCTTGCTGTCCGCCGCTGGGAAACATTCCCGGTGGCAGGAAAGCGATGGGAAGCTGTCCCAGTGTGACTCCCTGCTATTTTACTGGCCTTTCCTCCCCCTGCCACCAGGAGGCCAGTAAAATTCAGCTTTTACTCTCATCGTACGTCTGTTTCAGCTCCGTGCTCTCTACAGGGCCATATGTATCTGTGACTAGAGCAAGAAGCAGTGAGGCCCTCCAACCAACAAGATTTGAAAAATCCTCGCTAAAACATGGAGTCTAAACCGGGAAGAATAAAGCAAGATTTTAATTTATATTTCCATGATTCCATAAAATGATGTACAGAAAATGAAATAAAGATTGGGAAATACAGATAGGTTTAAGGAAGAGAGAAAGAACGGACAGACAGCAAAAGTACAAAAAATGTTTTCTTTTAAATCTCCAATACTATTTTTCTTGAGGGAATGAGACTCCACAACTGTAAAATTAAATTTTCAGGGCCAAAGAGGTGGTTCAGCAGTAATTATTACTTATCACATTGTTTTAAAAACTTATTTATTCCTGAATCCACCAGCCCTAACTTCAACTGTCTTTTTGTGCAAATATCTTGAGTTCGTGCCGTTGGCACTGAAATCAATCCAAATCCATCTGAGAGAACTGCAACAACACACCCTATGGAGTAGTGGGATTTTACAAACAGCAAATTCTAGATTTGCGCATTTAACTGCATGTGTATGCACTCCAGAAGTTGCTGTCTGATTGACCCTGTTATCATGGTGAGCACCAATAGCCTGACCATTATTTTTATCATAAAATCTGATGCAGTGTTTATTTTTTATTTAGAGATGCAGTACTGAAACAGGCCCTTCAGCCCACCAAGTCTGTGCCGACCAACAACCACCCTACAGTAATCCCATATTCCCTACCACCTACCTACACTAAGGGCAATTTATAACGGCCAATTTACCTATCAGCTGCAAGTCTTTGGCTGTGGGAGGAAACTGGAGCACCCGGTGAAAGTCCATGCGGTCAGAGGGAGAACTTGCAAGCTCCGCATAGGCAGTACCCAGAATCGAACCCAGGTCCCTGGAGCTGTGAGGCTGCGGTGCTAACCACTGCGCCGCCAAATATTTGTTGCACTTCAGACATTTCAGATAAGCTACTTGCCCAGACTGACCTCTGCTTCTTTGAGCTCTCTCCTCATCCTGTGTCCCTTACTACAAGACATCCCCAGAATATTAAAATTAGGGGGAAAACTGTCAAGTGTAATCAGATTTTTGATTGTTAATCATTTATTTTAAACTGGTTAACACCATAACTAGGATAGTTAAGTCATTTCAGATGAACATGTTTAATGTCCCACTCCATTTTGCTGTACCATTAAGGTTAGAAAGCAGTAGACAAGTGAAGAGATGCAATTTATTTTTGTTCCCTGTGAGCAGCAATGGGGGAATCAACCAATATATTGTAAAACCTGGAACGATTTGGTACTGAACAATGATACATCTTTGAGTACTGGTAATCTTTGACAGTTTTCCCCCTAATTTTAATATTCTGGGGATGTCTTGCAGTAAGGGACACAGGATGAGGAGGGAGCTCAAAGAAATGGAGGTCAGTCTGGGCAAGTAGCTATCTGCCAGGTCTGAAGTATCCATTAAAATTGTAATTGGTGAGATCTGGAGATGTTTTTGGTGGGCAAATAACATGGGCATTTTAACTACCCACCCACTGTGTGTAGTGTTAAAATCTACCCCCACCCCTGCCCACCATTGCAATAAGTCCATGATAACATTGTGTGTACTGGCAACCAGTTTTTGTTTTGTATTCATGCCACTCATTTCTACAAACCACCAAAAAGAAAAACAGCGGTGATGGTAGAATTTAACATTGGCAGAGGGAATCAGAATGAAAGTGGTCATTTGGCTTCAACTTGCTTTTATGGGTTAGGTATTAAATACATTCTAAATTTCAACTCTCAAAAAAATGTTAGCCTTAATTTTTAAGCTCTCACCCCCTCACCCCAAAGAGCAGGAAAGGGTTGGACAAGGGGTTAAAATCTTGGAAATTGAAATCCCACCTGATTTTGGCACTAAATAATCTGTAGAAGACACCTTTTTAACACTATTGTAAATACAGATTTTTGTGGGTTTTGACATCAGTTTAGCCTCCTGTTTAGCCTCATCAATGCGTGAAATTGGCTTTGTGCATCTGACCCAGCTCTTCCATGATAGCCCTTCATGTTTTCAACTTGCCTACTCCCTTTTTTAACACCCCTATTGACATAATGTCTTTGTGGTATTGGGGATTTTTTCTTACTTTTTTGCAACTGTCTAGACTACATTAATATGCTATTGCATGCACAGAAGAACCGATCTTTGTCTTCCAACAGGCCTATAGAAGCAGACTTCAATAGAAGTTAGAGTAGTGCAAGGGAGTACCAGATCTCCTTTGAGCATCTTTATCATGAGACATAATCGATCCTTTTAAATAAGCCATCGTCCTGAGAAGCAAGATTTGTGGTGTCTCTTTTCACCTTTCTAACTGTCAAACTGTTCATAGGAAATGGGTTACTTCACGCCTCTTAGTTCAGCAAGAGTCTAGCCATGGTAGTATTGTAGACTTCCCATTATGCCTATTTTAAGATTTTTTTTTTAAAGCTGTCCTATAGCTGTAAATAGAACATAATTTTTCAACTTCAGCATCTGGCCGTTTGCACTTCTTTCACTAGTTGATAGTGGAAGCAGGTCTGAGGTCTGAACCCTCTGTAGTACTCTGACATATTTGAAATGCAACACTCAGTTATTCTGTAATTTTATGAACTTTTTTTCCCCTGAAATTTACATTTGAAGGCTAATGCCTGCAAATGTCCCAGGCTGAAGGGACAAGTTTGAGTGGGAGAAGAAATTATTACACTAAAATTTGTGCGGTTTAATTATGGAAAGTGATGGTGAAAAGTTTTTTGAACAATTTTTCATTCATTCATGTGCAATACAAATATTCCACCTGTGCAAAAAATAAATTTACCTCCATTATCTTAGCTTTATATGAAAAAAAAAACACAGGCAGGATTTTTGGGCCTCACCGGGGTCGGGAATGGAGGTGAGTGAGGCTTGAAAATACCAGCACCGACCATTTTAGCGGAGCGGGTTCGGGACTTCAAGTCCAATTAAAAGAGGCTGATTGGAATTTTCTAGTTGACCTCCAGTTTCCCAGACCGGCAGGGCCAGTTTAGGTGCCTGGAGGTGGGCACCTGGCGACAGGCTGGGGGTGGGGAGACAGTGCTCCAGTGTAAGAGATTCTGTCCCCCACCCATCGCCCCTTACAATAGTTCTTGGTCTCCAGGAATTACGAGAGCAAAATTGCATGCAACACAGGGTTTGGCTCAACCTCAGATTCGTTCATTTATTGAACACTCAAAATTCCTCCCTCCCCCCAAAAGTACAAACCCCTCTGTGATTTGAGCAGAATTAACAACAATACCTCACAGTACAAACCCCCGTACAAAGTTGACTGAAATTTACAAAATACTTCACAACACAAACCCTTCTACGATTTGGTTGAAACTTGAAATCACCCACACAGCTGGTTGTTAACAGTGTTGATTCTAGGCCTGGATCTGGAGATGACCCGACTCCGTCCTCCTCCTCCTGACTGCAGTGCCCACGCTCCGATGTTGTCCGCTTTTATGATGATTCGTATCACAGGCACAGATCCTGTTACCATTCCGCGGAGTTGTCCGATGCTTATCACCTCTTTACCTTGGTTTATTCCATGCCCTGGTCTAGACAGGACTGTATGGACATAGTCAATTCTTCTGCTCTTTACACAACAGAAAACAGTGTGATTCCCCTCCCATGGTGAGGGATACCTGGCTCCAAGGTTGACTGGGGTGTGAATGCTCCTTTCATTCCTGGCAGGAACTAATTGTGCGATGTAATGGCAGTTGCCCAGTGCCATTGTCCATGATCTTGGCTTTCTCAGTCTCTTGATGAGCTAGAGTTTAAGTTAGCTCACCCACTCTGTGTGGGTTTGAGCTATTTTATATTCTTACAGCTCGGGGGTCATGTCCTTCACCAGGCTGGCCTAGAGGTCCTGCCTGCCTGAGTACAAGAGCAGCCACATGCTGCCCTGTAGAGGGAGTAAACCCCCCTACCCCCCCCCCCCCCCCCCACCATCCCCCCGCCCCAACCAGAGGTGGCCTGCAAGAACCATTTTTAAATTAAAGTTTTAACAAAGTTGGTGGGAGGGCACCTCCATGTTGAAACACCATCTCTGTTACTTACCTGCCATCACAGCCTGCGGCTCCTCTCAAGCTGAAAGGACTCTGATTGGTCCTCCAGCTTAGAGAGCCTGCCCGCTGCCCTTAATTGGACAGGGAACCTATCTCCATGCTGATTAAGGGGTTGTCACTGTGAAAATCCCAGTGAGTGACTGTTTCTCCCGGAGGGGCAGATTCGGGACCTGGCAACAGTCATAAGTTCATAAGTTTCTGCAGTAACATATTCTGGGATACTACAATTGTGTCTCAGGTAATTCTTTGTAATACCTAATCAGAGGCTCCATTTATAGACTTGGTCTCATCCCTACTTTTTCACGTTATTGCCATCCTGGGAAGGTTAACAGCCTGCTGAGAAAGCTTTCCTGATGGTACCACTGCAGTTATGAGTAATCATATGAGTCTTTCTGGTAACTTCAGCTTATTTTTGATTTTGTCTTCACTGCACGTGGAACAACTTATACTTTTTTTGTAATCTGTCCTACTGTGGTTGGCATCTTCATTGGTCTTGCTCCTTAGGATGCATCTTTGAATGAGGAATTACAAACTTTAGAAATTGGCGTAAAAGCATTTAACACTTAACCTATTCATGTCAGTGCGATGAAGCTTTAGTACTGCCACAGAATAATTTCCATTTGAATTTGTTTATTGCCTGTTTCCTATTTAAGTTTTATGAATATTGATTTATTTTTCTCTGGGATGTTAGCACCGCAGCCTCACAGCTCCAGCGACCCGGGTTCAATTCTGGGTACTGTCTGTGTGGAGTTTGCAAGTTCTCCCTGTGTCTGCGTGGGTTTCCTCCCATAGCCAAAAGACTTGCAGGTTGATAGGTAAATTGGCTATTATAAATTGCCCCATGTATAGGTAGGTGGTAGGGAAATATAGGGACAGGTGGGGATGTGGTAGGAATATGGGATTAGTGTAGGATTAGTATAAAATGGGTGGTTGATGGTCGGCACAGACTCGGTGGGCCGAAGGGCCTGTTTCAGTGCTGTATCTCTAAATAAAATAAAAATAAAAAAATAAAATAAAATTAACAAGCTAATGTGCTACAAGATATATCTAGCTCATAGTACAAAATTAACTCTTTATCCAACTGGATTGGTTCTTTCTTTCTTTCTTTTGGGCCTCCTTATCTCGAGAGACAATGGATACGCGCCTGGAGGTGGTCAGTGGTTTGTGAAGCAGCGCCTGGAGTGGCTATAAAGGCCAATTCTGGAGTGACAGGCTCTTCCACAGGTGCTGCAGAGAAATTTGTTTGTTGGGGCTGTTGCACAGTTGGCTCTCCCCTTGCGCCTCTGTCTTTTTTCCTGCCAACTACTAAGTCTCTTCGACTCGCCACAATTTAGCCCTGTCTTTATGGCTGCCCGCCAGCTCTGGCGAATGCTGGCAACTGACTCCCACGACTTGTGATCAATGTCACACGATTTCATGTCGCGTTTGCAGACGTCTTTATAACGGAGACATGGACGGCCGGTGGGTCTGATACCAGTGGCGAGCTCGCTGTACAATGTGTCTTTGGGGATCCTGCCATCTTCCATGCGGCTCACATGGCCAAGCCATCTCAAGCGCCGCTGACTCAGTAGTGTGTATAAGCTGGGGATGTTGGCCGCTTCAAGGACTTCTGTGTTGGAGATATAGTCCTGCCACCTGATGCCAAGTATTCTCCGAAGGCAGCGAAGATGGAATGAATTGAGACGTCGCTCTTGGCTGGCATACGTTGTCCAGGCCTCGCTGCCGTAGAGCAAGGTACTGAGGACACAGGCCTGATACACTCGGACTTTTGTGTTCCGTGTCAGTGCGCCATTTTCCCACACTCTCTTGGCCAGTCTGGACATAGCAGTGGAAGCCTTACCCATGCGCTTGTTGATTTCTGCATCTAGAGACAGGTTACTGGTGATAGTTGAGCCTAGGTAGGTGAACTCTTGAACCACTTCCAGAGCGTGGTCGCCAATATTGATGGATGGAGCATTTCTGACATCCTGCCCCATGATGTTCGTTTTCTTGAGGCTGATGGTTAGGCCAAATTCATTGCAGGCAGACGCAAACCTGTCGATGAGACTCTGCAGGCATTCTTCAGTGTGAGATGTTAAAGCAGCATCGTCAGCAAAGAGGAGTTCTCTGATGAGGACTTTCCGTACTTTGGACTTCGCTCTTAGACGGGCAAGGTTGAACAACCTGCCCCCTGATCTTGTGTGGAGGAAAATTCCTTCTTCAGAGGATTTGAACGCATGTGAAAGCAGCAGGGAGAAGAAAATCCCAAAAAGTGTGGGTGCGAGAACACAGCCCTGTTTCACACCACTCAGGATAGGAAAGGGCTCTGATGAGGAGCCACCATGTTGAATTGTGCCTTTCATATTGTCATGGAATGAGGTGATGATACTTAGTAGCTTTGGTGGACATCCGATCTTTTCTAGTAGTCTGAAGAGACCACGTCTGCTGACGAGGTCAAAGGCTTTGGTGAGATCAATGAAAGCAATGTAGAGGGGCATCTGTTGTTCACGGCATTTCTCCTGTATCTGACGAAGGGAGAACAGCATGTCAATAGTCGATCTCTCTGCACGAAAGCCACACTGTGCCTCAGGGTAGACGCGCTCGGCCAGCTTCTGGAGCCTGTTCAGAGCGACTCGAGCAAAGACTTTCCCCACTATGCTGAGCAGGGAGATTCCACGGTAGTTGTTGCAGTCACCGCGGTCACCTTTGTTTTTATAGAGGGTGATGATGTTGGCATCGCGCATGTCCTGGGGTACTGCTCCCTCGTCCCAGCACAGGCATAGCAGTTCATGTAGTGCTGAGAGTATAGCAGGCTTGGCACTCTTGATTATTTCAGGGGTAATGCTGTCCTTCCCAGGGGCTTTTCCGCTGGCTAGGGAATCAATGGCATCACTGAGCTCCGATTTGGTTGGCTGTATGTCCAGCTCATCCATGACTGGTAGAGGCTGGGCTGCATTGAGGGCAGTCTCAGTGACAGCATTCTCCCTGGAGTACAGTTCTAGGTAGTGCTCAACCCAGCGGTCCATCTGTTTGCGTTGGTCAGTGATTATGTCCCCCGATTTAGATTTGAGGGGGGTGATCTTCTTGATGGTTGGCCCAAGAGCTCTCTTCATGCCATCATACATTCCTCTGATGTTTCCGGTGTCTGAGGCCAGCTGAATATGACTGCATAGGTGTTGCCAGTAGTCGTTTGCGCAACGCCTAGCTGTTCTTTGTGCAGTACTTCTGGCTGCTTTAAGTGCTGCGGATGTTAAATCGCTGGGGGCTTTCTTGTAGTTCAAAAGTGCAATGCGCTTAGCGGCTATGACAGGTTCCAGCTCTTCATTATGAGATTGAAACCAGTCTACATTTCTCTTCGCACTTTTGCCGTAGGTGGTCAAAGCTGACTCATAGATGGCGTCTCTGATGTGGGCCCACTTGGTCTCAGCATCCCCTGTGGGAGTGTTTTGAAGGGCTGTTACAAGTGAATTTAGAAATTTTTGTAACAGCTGTGGGTGAGAAATTCTGCTCGTGTTGATGCTAGAATGTTGATTCTAGCATATACGAATACAGGAACATGAGTAGGCCCTTCAAGCCTGTTACGCCATTTAATTAAATCATTTGTCCATATCCATATATACGCTTCAACAAAAATCTATCAATCTCAGTCTTGAAATTTTCAGTTGGCGCACCATCTACAGATTTTTGGGGGAGTGAGTTCCAGATTTCCACAACCTTTTAGGTGCAAAAGTGCTTTCTGATTTCACTTCTAAATAGCATAACTACAATTTTAAGATTATGTCCCTTTGTTCTGGACTTCCCCACCAGACAAACCAGTTTCCCTGTATCTACCCTGTCACATCCCTTTGTGATCAACAGTGTGATCAGATTATCACTCAGTTATCTAAACTCTAGGAAACACAAGCTGAGTTTGTGCATCAGTTTCATTCTGGTGAATCTGCGCTGCACCCTGGCAAGCTCAATACTCCTACCTGAGTTTCAGTGCCTAAAACTGAACACAGTACTCCAGATTAATTCTGACCAAGCCTGACTACAATTAAAGCATAACTTTCTTACTTTTGAATTACAACCCCCCCCCCCCCCCCCCCACTTGAGACAAAAGCCAACATTCCTTAGCATTTTTGATTACATTTGGTACCTGTGCAATTACTTGTAATGATTTTTGTGCATGAGCAACTACATTTCTTTCCTCCTCCACAACTCCTAGTCTCTTACCATTAAGAAAATGTTTTTTTTCTCCGATCCAAAGTGGATAACTTCCCACTTCCCACATTGAACTCCATTGGCTGTTGTCTTGCCCATGCACTTAGTCTATTTATGTCCCTTTGTAACTTCTTGCTCCCATTTACACAACTTAATATGTCTCCTAAATTTGTGTCATCGGAAAATATGGATATTCAATTGTTCATTTCCTTCATCCACATTATTAATATATAATATTGTGAAAAGCTGTGGTCTCAGTGCAGATTCCTAGGGATATCACTTGTTACATTTTACCAATGAGTTCCCTTTAACCTTCCTTTCTGTCTCCTACCTTCCAACCAATACCAAGTCATGTCAAAAGGTTACCTTCAATTCTGTGCACTTTCATTTTTGCTGAGAATCTCTTGTATGGAATAATATCAAATTCTTTCAGGAAGTCCATGTAGATATCATCCATAGACATTCCTCAATCCACCTTGTTAGTGATCTCCTCAAAATTAAAAAAAAACTAGATTAGTGAGCCATGACCTTCATGAATCTATACAGGCTCAGTTTGTTCTTGCTTAAATGCTTAATAGTTCAGCCTCTAATGATTTGATTCCAGTAATTTTCCCAGAATTGATGTTAAACTGACATGTCTCTCGTTACTTGATTTCTCCCTTCTTCCCTTCTAAATGCCAATCCAAAGACACAGTTCCTGAATCTAGAGAGTTTTGAAAACTTATGACTAATGCATCTGCAATTTCCTTACCTATTTCCTTGAATGCACTGAGGTGGAAACTACTTGGGAATCTTAATTCCCATTATCTTCTCGATTAGCTTTTTTCTGGTATTAGTTAATTCCAATAAGTTGCTTCAGTTGACTTATTGTTCGATTCCCTTCTACTGTTGGTACTTTGTCCTCTTCCTCTGTTGTGAAAAGATAATATATATAAAAAAGCTTAGAGGCACAAGGCAAGGCTAGACCACTTAAAGTATTTGGTATTATTGTTTACTAAAGAAGAGGAATCTGATAAACTATTGGCAGAAGCAGAGAGAGTAGAAGCAATGGATCGGGTAAAAATTGAGAGTGAGGAGGTAATGGAAAGGCTGGTTATGCTTAGGGTAGATAAGTCACCTGCTCCGGATGGTTTGCATTCCAGGTTGCTAAAGGAAGTGAGTGTGGAGAATAACGGAAGTACTTGCCATAATGTTCCAAAAGTCCCTACATACAAGGGATGCGCCAGAGGATTGGAGAGTGTCAAATCTAACAACTTTATTCAAGAAAGGGTATAGGGCAGTCTGAGCAACTACAGGCCAGTTTTTTTTTTTATTCTTTCATGGGATGTGGCGTCACTGGCAAAGCCAGCATTTGTTGCCCATCCTTAATTGCCCTTGACAACTGAGTGACTTGCTAGGCCATTTCAGAGGGCAGTTAAAAGTCAACCACATTGCTGTGGGTCTGGAATTACATGTAGGCCAGACCAGGCAAGGGTGGCAGATTTCCTTCCCTAAAGTGCATTAGTGAGCCAGATGGGTTTTTAACGACAATTGATAGTTTCATGGCACCATTACTGAGACTAGCTTTCAATTTCAGATTTTTCTTTGTTAACTAATTGAATTTATGTTCCACCAGCTACCGTGGTGGAATTTGATCCTGTGTCCCCAGGTCATTAGCCTGGGCCTCTGGATCACTGACATTTCCGCTACACCAAGATCCAAGATCCACCCTCCGCCCCCTCCCCTCCCCTCCCTCCAAAGTTTAGCATCAGTGGCAGGTAAGGTTTTAGAAACAATAATCGGGGATGGGGGAATCAACAGGAACAAGGTTAGGTTGGAAAAACTGTTTTTTTTTTCTCCCTGGAACAAAGGAGATTGTGGCGATTGACAAAGGTGCACAAGATTATGATGGGCTTAGACAAGTTAGACAAGGAAAGACTGTTTCCATTAACAAGTGGTATAAGGACATGGGGACACAGATTTAAGGTTTTGGGCAAGACATACAGGAGCAATGTGAGGAAGAGCTTTTTCATGCAGTGAGTGGTAATGACTTGGAACTTGCTGCCCATAAGGGCAATGGAAGCAGAGAGAATCAATGATTTCAAAAGGAACTTGGGTGGACACTTAAGGAAATAAACTTGCAGGACTGCAGGGATTGAGCGTGGGGGTGGGATCGTCTAGATTGCTCCGTAGAGAGCTGGCATGGACTCGATGGGCTGAATGGCCTGCTATGCTGTAAATGACTATATATATTTTCTTATAACCTTTATAATTTTGCCTGCATCTGCCTTTAAAGGGTGCACATTCTTCTCTGATGGTCCCTATCTCTTAGAACATTTATAGAAACTTTTGCAGTTAGTTTTGATATCCCTTGCAAGATTTTTTCTTCTCTTTTGCACCTCTTATTGCTTTCTTGTGCCCCTTTGTTGCTTTTTATAGCTCTCTCCATCTGCTGGATTTTCACTTCCTTAAGTTGATATAAACCTTTACTTTTAGCTGGATACTGTCTCTTACCTCGTCTGTTGACCGTAGTTGCTTAACTATACTAATAGGGCCTTTGCCTTTAGGGGTACATACTGATTTTGTATTGTACCAAATTCTTCTTTAATACTTCCCGCTGTTGATCTGTAGATTTTCCCATTTTATTGTGATCAATGCATTTCATATCTCTTCAAATTTTGCCTTACTTAAATTTAAAACCTTCATTTGTGACTCTCCCTTATATCAAACCTAATCAAATTCATTCATATTATGCTCATTATTTGCAAGATACTCCTTTGCAGTAATATGAATGCCAACTGCTTTTGATGTTGGGGTGTTGCGCTTTGCAGAATTGCTTTGCGTAACAACGTTGTTGTTCTTTTCACTGTATTTAACCAATGGAGCTCTGCAGAACAGTGTGAACCTCTTTCTAGCCCAACCAAGAACTATCAAACCTGCTCATAAATCAGCTGTTAAGCAAATGTTAAGAGATGAATTGGAACCTGGCCACACTAGCATGGTGATTTCAGTGCTTGTCTGTGTCTTCTATTGTGTAGACTCCACAACAAAATTGTGAATATTTATCTGAAAACAGTCACAAAAAAAAACCGTGAGGGGATTTTCCTTAAAGTGCAAAAAAAGTCCAGTTCAAGAGCCATGTGAAATGCATGTATGCAGATCCACATCTCAAATTCTTATCATGTGATTTGCTTCACGCAACGGCCATGCCCTCTGCATTTGACTGGCTATTGTATTGTTGCCAGTCATCTATTTGGCAAGCTAAGTTTTAGAATAAACTCTGTACAAATCATGTAAAGCCTGTGTATAAGTTAGCTATTTAAATACAAACCATTGTAGCTGACAATATTGTTTTATTGAGAACAAATATGGATGTCAGAATACATATCATGAAATTACAGTTCTTATGATGACTCAGTGAGTAGTGGATGGTTCTTATCTGACTGGAGCATTAATAGAGGTCTTAAAGTTGGCCTTAACATTTTTAGGCAAGTGAGGGAGATGGAAGCCAAGGTTCCTCCATTTGAATACTGTACCGATAGAAATCTTCTGGACGTAATATAGGATAAAGCCTGGATTATTCTCAACTACCGTTTTTAAAAATTCATTCATGGGATGTAGGTGTCACTGGCTAGGCCAGCATTTATTGCCCATCCCTAATTGCCCTTGAGAAGATGGTGGTGAGCTGCCTTCTTGAACCGCTGTAGTCCATGTGAGGTAGGTATACCTACAGTCCTATTGGGAAGGGAGCTCCAGGATTTTAACCTAGCGACAGTGAAGGAATAGTGATCTAGTTCCAAGTCAGGATTTGTGTGACTTGGAGGGGAACTTGGAGGTGGTGTTCCCATGTATTTGATGAGCTTGTCCTTCTTGTTGATAGAGGTCACGGGTTTGGAAGGTGCTATCTAAGGAGCCCTGGTGCATTGCTGCAGTGCATCTTGTAGATGGTCCACACTGCTGCCACTGTGCATCGGTGGTGGAGGGAGTGAATGTTTGTGGATGGGGTGTCAATCAAGCGGGCTGTGTCCTGGATGGTGTCCAGCTTCTTGAGTGTTGTTGGAGCTGCACCCATCAGGCAAGTGGAGAGTATTCCATCGCACTCCTGACTTGTGCCTTGTAGATGGTGGACAGGCTTTGGGGAATCAGGAGGTGAGTTACTCGCTGTAGGATTCCTAGCCTCTGACCTGCTCTTGTAGCCACGGTATTTATATGGCTACTCCAGTTCAGTTTCTGGTCAGTGGTAACCCCTTGGATGTTGATAGCGGGGAATTCCATGATATAATGCGATTGAATGTCAAGGGGAGATGGTTAGATTCTCTTTTGTTTGAGATGGTCATTGCTTGGCACTTGTGTGGCGCGAATGTTACTTGCCACTTATCAGCCCAAGCCTGAATATTGTCCAGGTCTTGCTAGATTTCTACATGGACTGCTTCAGTATCCGAGGAGTTGCGAATGGTGCTGAACATTGTGCAATCATCAGCGAACATCCCCACTTCTGACCTCATGATTGAAGGAAGGTCATTGATGAAGCAGCTGAAGATGGTTGGGCCTCAGACACTACCCTGAAGAACTCCTGCAGTCATGTCCTGGAGCTCAGATGATTGACCTCCAACAACCACAACCATCTTCCTTTGTGCTCGGTTTGACTCCAGCCAGTGGAGAGTTTTCCCCCTGATTACCATTGACTTCAGTTTTGCTCGGGCTCCTTGATGCCATACTCGGTCAAATGCTGCCTTGATGTCAAGGGCAGTCTCTCTCAGCTCACCTCTTCAGTTCATCTCTTTTGTCCATGTTTGAACCAAGGCTGTAATGAGGTCAGGAACTGAGTGGTCCTGGCAGAACCCAAACTGAGCGACACTGAGCAGGTTATTGCTGAACAAGTGCCAAACTGTCGATGGCACCTTCCATCATGTTACTGATGATTGAGAGTAGACTGATAGGGCAGTAATTGGCCTGGTTGGAGTTGCCCTGCTCTTTGTGTACAGAACATACCTGGGCAATTTTCCACATTGCTGGGTAGATGCCAGTGTTCTAGCTGTAGTGGAACAGCTTGGCTTGGGGTGTGGCAAGTTCTGGAGCACAGGTCTTCAATACTATTGCCGAAATATTGTCAGGGCCCATAGCCGTTGCAGTATCCACTGCCTTCAGTCATTTCTTGATATCACGCGGAGTGAATCGAATTAAATATACGCGTGTAAAAATTGACCCATGACTTTAGGCCAAAAAATCTTGAATTTTTCCTATGCCTCGTGTAAAGGTTGACCTTAACTTTCAGAGAGCAAACAGAACATTCTAATCATGACTAGTTTCAATACCCAAACGTTCATCTAGGATTCCATCATTTTTTTCAATATGGCACCAAGGAAGAACAACAAATACACCGCAGTTTAAACTAAAAGTCCTTGTGCCTATAGAGGAGGCGAATAATTGTGTGGCAGCAAGAGAATTCAAAGTATCAGAATTGAAAGTATCAGACGAATGTGTCAGAGATTGGAGATAGCTTTTCACACAGCTCGTGAAGATGTCAAAGAATAAAAGTGTCAACAAGGGAAAGCCTAGCAAGTGGCTGCAATGAGATGTTAAGTTGCAGAATGGTCAGTGAACATTGCCAGAATCAATGCATAGTTTCCCGCACATCCATCTAACTCTATGCCATGTCTTCATGGTGGCTATTATTTTGTTGATAGAGGTTCAAAAATATGCCTCATGTAAAACCCGACCACTGCCCCCCCCACCCCCCCCTCAAATTTTAGCCTGAAAAATTGGTCTCAAAAATTTGACTTTTACATGAGTATATATGGCATAATGACCTCTGAGGTCAAAATGGGCTGCTGATATTTACTGCAATGCTCACTGATAAATAATGATCACTTGCACAAGGCATGTGGCAACAATTCAAAGAGAGAAGGGGCGAAAGCTGATGAGTAAAGGTCAGGGAGGGCAAGAAGCACTCTACAGTGGTCTACTAAGGAACTGATAGAAATGTTTGTCAAAAGTCAACTAAATCTACTGATATTGAAGGGTATAGACCAAGTAATGATGAGACAGTGTTAGCTACTATATTCCACGAACAACTTATGCTATTAATTGGATTTGTTTCTCTAGGATGGCTCTTGTTATGGTAATACAACCCATTTTGCTTAAGTGGATCAAATGTCCCCAGCACTAATCATTTTTGCATAAACAATTTGTATTCTATCTTTTTACATCCAGACACATTGTAGTGCCCCTCAGTGTACATTATCTGAAACACAACCATACAAATTGTTTATAGTTTTTTTCAGATCCAGCCTATTACACCATCTTTGAGCACCATCATATCAATTTGCTTTAAGTTTTTTAAATCGAGAAGTGCCTTTTGGTATCTGCACTTCATAAGCAGGTTTACAAAGCAGCAGCAGTAAATTGTGCTGCCATGTTGGCCATTTGACAATGTTCACTGGTGTCTTATTTCCTGTTGAGAGCAGCTTTCAAAGAAAAAACTAGGACCTAGTTGAGAGATAGTTGAGATGAGCAATAAAATTATGTAGGTCAGTGTGAAGATCAAGACTGTTCATGTTCAAAATACCCCTGTGATATACTCCAAAAAGAAAATCGGTTGATTATTTTTCATTGTTTACTTGAGCTTGTTGTGTATTCAAATATTAAGCTATGACTTGCTTCTTGAAGTGTTGTCAGCGATGAAAATAATTTTATCTTGGTAAAATTTGTTGCAGTGGTGTAATGGAGCATCTTGGGTATGGTGGGCAGGGCCAATCAGACCAAGAAGTCCCGACTAGAGCATGTGACTGGCTGCTCCTGGGTGGCTTCACCTCGCTGCCATGCTTGCCCCTTGTGCCATTATTACCTTTGAGTCTCCAGTGTCTGCCTGCATTGCTGAGTGACATAACTTGGACATAGCCCGGCCAATGATAAATTGAAGGCTTCAACTCAGGTCACTGTTCTGCTCTTCGGGTAATCCTTTTTATAAATAGGCCAGCTTAGAAGTAGCAGGTTCATAACAAACTTTAATTCCCTTGGAAATCCTGCAGGCTAATACATCTTTCACAGAACTGATGATGTATTAGGCTAGCCCCTACAGTTAAGAAATAAAAACAAGAAATACTGCAAATACTCAGCAGGTCCGGCAGCATCTGTGGAGAGAGAAGCAGAGTTAATGTTTCAGGTCAGTGACCCTTCATCAGAACTCTGATTGATTGATTATTTCCAGCACTTATTGTTTTTATTTCAGATTTTCAGCATCTGCTGTATTTTGCTTTTACCCTGCAGTTAAGATTCAGACTCTCTTACAAAGTTTCTACAACAATGCCCCACTGAAACAAAAAGTAAAACATTGCTGATGCTGGAAATTGGAAATAAAAACAGAAAATGCTAGAAACATTCAGCAGGGCAGGCAGCATCAGTGGACAAATGCAACTTGGTTAATGTTTTTAAATCTAGGACCTTTCATCTGACCCTAAAAATTTGATGTAGCTAGAGACACCAATATTGTCCTGGAAAGAGTGTTTTCTTTTGTGTCTGAGTAATGGGTGCTGATAGTAGCAAATGTAAACAGCTGCTTCCAACACTATTTGTCAGGTATAGCCATGTACAGCTGTCTTCTTGGTCTGCTTGAACAAGCAGTACACAATGTGAGCCCATATGGAACTTGCCTTGACAGTGGAGAAAATCTCAGCCAGACTCATGATTACAAACATCAAATATATATCCTACATTCTTCCTAAATATATGACACTGTATAAATGGGAAGTTGCATCTAGTAGAAATGAGGTGCAAGGCTGACTCCATGTATGTTCGTTATTTCTGACATCGACGTTTAGAGAGGTTTTCACATCATGGTACTCAGTGTAAAGCTTATATATATGGGCATTTTAATGTGACAAATCCAGTACTGAGCAGAAGAATTGCGTTTGAGATTGTGGTCAAGTAGGAGTGATTCTGTAATATCTCGGCAATTATTGTGGGATGCATGCTATTTACATTGAGTGTATATGCTACTAAACTGGTAGCAAGAGACAAAACAAATAAGCATTGCATTACTGATTTTTACTTCCGGATGCCAACGTTTTCCAGAAGAGTAAAGGAGGTCTGTGTACATGCCAGCAATTGGGAACCTGTTCTACAGTCGGCCTGCTTGTGAGCAAACAAAAAAAAAATGGCAATTACTACAGGTGCTGGCGTTTCTGCAGGTAACGAGGAAATGACCAAATGACCACCTGAGATTTTCTCAGTACCCTCAGAGGTAGCATCATCACCTCATTCATCCTGCAGTTGACTTGGACCATAGTTGTAATGGAAGTGACCTACCAGCAGCAGTGGTGAACCTGGGTGGAAACTGAGCATAGTGACCAAGGAGTTAAAGCAAGAGAGAGAGGCAGCCCAGAGACTCACTGGTATCAGCAGCGGACCTGGGTGGAGACTGAGCGCAGCGACTGAGGAGTTAAAGCTGAGAAGAGAGCCTGCAGCGAAAACACCAGCAACAAAAGCAACATCTGCAAAAAAAAAACTATGATGATATCAGCCAGGGAAGGAGCTGATTGGTGAGTAGCTGGTAAGTATTTCTAGTTAGTTCAGAAAGTAAACCTATGGCAGGGCGCCTCAGCCCCGTGTAAGGCACATCTGTGCTATATGGGAAATCCTAGATGACCACATATGCTGGAAGTGTCGCCGGCTAGAGCAGCTTGAGCTCTGTGTTTTGGAGATTGAGCGGTAGCTGGAGTCAGTATGGTGCATTTGCGAGGTTGAGAGTTTCATGGATCATACATTTCTGGACATGGTCACCCCACAGCTTAAGAGAATGCAGGCAGAGTGGGAATGAGTGACTGCCAGGCAGTTGAGGAAGACCAGGCAGGTAGTGCAGGAGTGCCTGGAGTGCATCTCGCTCTCCAATCAGTATTCAGTTCAGAATACTGATGAGAGTGATGGTTCCTCTGGGAATGCAGGCAGAGCCAAGTCCACGGCACCATGGGTGGCTCAGCTGCATAAGGGGAAAGAAGAAGAGTAGAAGAGCAATAGTGCTAGGGGATTCGATAGTGAGGGGAACAGACAAGTGCTTGGGTGGCCGCAGATGCGACTCCAGGATGGTATGTTGTCTCCCTGATGCAGGGTCAAGGATGTCACTCAGCGGCTGCAGGGGCATTCTGAGGCAGGGTGTGGGGGGAGGATGGTCAACAACCAGAGGTAGTGGTCTTTATCAGCACCAATGACATAGGCAGAAAGAGGGATGAGGTCCTACAGGCAAAGTTTAGGAAGCTAGGAAAGATTGAAAAGCAAAACTTCAAAGGTAGTAATCTCCGGATTACTCCTGGTGCCACGTGCTAGTGAGTACAGGAATAGGAAGATAGAGCTGGAAAGATGGTGCAGGAGGGAGGGCTTTAGATTCCTGAGGAAGCAGGGCTGCTTTTGGGGGAGGTAGGACCTGACAGGGTCAGACGGGGTGCACCTCAACATGGATCCTGCTGGAGGTTTTACTGGTGTTGTTGGAGAGTGTTTAAACTAGCCTGGCGGAGGGATGGGAACCTGAGAAATTCAGAAGGGAGAAAAGAAAAGGTGGAAATGGAAGGCAGAAAATTAGTAAGTGTATTTGAAAGGCAGAGGAAGCAAAGGCTGTAAAATAGACAACAAGGGAGTTTGGCACTACTAAATCGTACATACGTCAATGCAAGTAATCTCGGGAATAAGTCAGATGAGCTAAGGGCACAGATTGACAGATGGGAGAATGAGACATGTCTGAAAGAAGGGCAGGAATGGTAGGTCAAGTTCCTGGTTACAGGGTTTTCAGACAAGAGCATGGGATAAAAATGGAGAGGGTGGGGTTGCAATATTGATTAAAGAAGCAATTGTATCTGTGAGGAGGGATGGTATGGTAGAAGGATCATTAAGTGAGTCCATATGGGTTGAACTGAAGAACAAAAAAGGGACAAATGCACTATCTCCAAACAGTCAGAAGGAAATGGAAGAGCAAATATGTAGACAAATCTCTGAGAGGTGCAAAAACAATAGGGCAGTAATAGCGGGGGAATTAAACTATCCTAATATTAACAGGGTTTTGAAAGGCACAGTGGGAACAGAATTCTTAAAATGCGTTCAGGAGAACTTTAGCCAGTACATAGCAAACCCGACAGGAGAGGGGGCAGTTCTGGACTTAGTTTTAGGCAATGAGGCGGGTCAAGTGAAAGGCCTATCATTTGGGGAGAACATGGGTGAAAATAATCATAATTCAGTTAGTTTAGGGTAGTTATGGCAAAGGACAAAGATAGACCATGAATAAAAGTTCTCAATTGGGGAAAAGCTAATTTTCCTCAGCTGTGACATTTAGCTAAAGTGGACTGGAAACAGCTACTTGAAGTGCCAGATCAGTGGGAGATACTCAAGGAAGAGATAGTGAGTGTTCAGTACAAGTATGTTCCCATAAAGTAAAAGAGAGGGACTAACTAATCCAGAGCCCCTCGATGTAAAGGGGCTTAAAGGCGAGGATTAAAAAAAAAAGGGAAGCTTATGACGGATACCAAGGGCTCAATACTGCAGAAAACCTAGAAGAGTAGAAAAAGTAAGGGACAAAATTAAAAAGGAAATTAGGAAAGCAAAAAGAAAGCATGAAAAATATTGGCAAGTAATCGAGGAAAATCCAAAGATTTTTTATAAATATCTAAAGATAATTAAAGAAAAAATTAGGGCCGATTAGGCACCATAAGGGTAACCTGGGCTTGGAGGTGGATGATATGGGTATGGTTCTAAATGAATATTTTGTCTGTTTTCACAAAAGAGAAGGATGATAGAGACATTACAATCAGAGGAGAAGTGTGAAATATTACATGAAACCAACATTGTGAGAGAGGAAGTATTAAGGGGTCTAACATCTTTGAAATTAAGGGAAAAAATTGCATTTAAATATCGCTTTTCATGACCATTGGATGACTCAAAGTGCTTTACAGCCAATGAAATGCTTTTGAAGTGTATTGACAGACCTTCCAAGTATAATGACCACAATTGCAGAGAGAATGGAGGAACACGCCACAACAACATGTGGGTTGATGACTGAGGGCATTGAAATGATGTATTGCATGGATAGAATGACCAACTCCATGGAAACCAAATGTTGCAATCAAATGAATCTGTATACACCTTGACCATTGCTGTCCACACTTAGCATAACCAACATGTCTGCTGCCTTCAATAGGATGACCGATACCTTAGCCTTGACCTTAGAATGCTGCACTGACCTGCACCAAAGTGCTCCCCAGCACAGTGATAGCAATGAAATGCCTGTGAGCGGGATGTTGGAAGTGGGAACTGCACTGAAAGTGCTTCCACTCCTCAACTGTTGCCCTCTCCCCGCTCCAGTCAGAACCCAGCATGCTGTTTTGTGACCTGATGGACGAGTCTATCCCTGTACATGTGCAGGTAGGGCAGCCTTTGCTGGATCTTTATCGGCTCCAAAACCCAGAAGATGCCAGAGCAGGTATCTGAACGGCTTGCCTCTTCCTCTGCTCAAGCCACAGGGATTTCACGGTGTAGGAGTGGTAAGAAAAGGAAGAATAAAATTTTGTAGTTGCACAGTTGTATGCACATGGTATGAGAGAATGTTATGTTGTGAAGTTTCTGTTCTTTAGTAGAATCACATAAATTTTATAAATTTACACCACTTCCCTGTCTTGCATGTTCTTGGTTTCTAGGTTGCAAGCTGCCTTGTGACTTGCTTGATGTTGAATGTGCTGACATAAATTGATGGGTACCAATGGTGGGGGAGATGTGTAAGGGATGGTTGCTTATTTGCAGGACTGCTTTGTGCCATTAGCAGGGTAGGTAGGGGGTTGTGGAAGAGTGGCTGTTGCATGTTCTTGTAACATCTGTCCACTGGTCAACCTAACTGAACCTTAAATTAATAAGGGCATCCTGGGCAGCAATGTGAGCAGTTGGTGGTGGATTACAGTCATTGTCCCTTTGCTGTCCACAGCGGATCTGTGCGATGCGCGTTGTTCCTCCTGCGGGTCCAGACCTTGCTATTGTGTAATTTGCAGAGTGCAGCACACCATATAAATTCTGGACAACCTGGCTGACTGTACTGAAGGGTGCCTTCAGGTCTGACTAAGCACCTGACATCTGGTAGTCATATGATATTCATTGTAACACTGTTGGACTTGATTGGTTGGGTTTCTGATGGGTGTCATCAGCCAAGTTTGAAGGGGTATCCCATGTCCCCTTTCAGCCATCTGTCAAATTTGCTTGCAGACCCAAAGATGTCTGGGAGCTTGGACTGCCACAGGACCATAGCATTGTGGCAACTCCCTGGAATCGTCCGCCCATCTTTTTGTGGATGTACACCAGCTGCACATTAATGAAATAGAACCCCTTGCAGTTCACAAATATTCCTGGTTGATCTGGGGGTACGTGGATTACCACATGTGTGCAGTTGATGATGCTCTGCACCTGTTGGAAGCCAGCCAGATACGCAAACCTGAGTGTCTGCTCATTCTGACTGGCATCTTAACAGGCGAAGTTCAAATAATTGCCTGGCGAACAGCTTACCAGCCGTCTGTCTTATGCATTTGTGGGTTGCCTGGGAGATCCGGGATGTGTCTCATGCAGGCCCCAGGCAAGATTCGGAATCAAAACATTTGAGTGTGTTGGTTATTTTGACACCACGGATAGCGCATGCCTCCCTGGTGCAGCAGGGAACTGATCATTTTCTTGGAAGCTGCAGATGTCTGCCACCACCTGATACAATAACCTGAGCCTCCTGAAGCACTACTGTATTGACATGTTAAGGAAACTTAGCCGCTGCCTTTAGACCCAATGTTGTGGGTAGTACCTCTTGTGAGTTTCACCCTTCTGCTGCTTCCCTCTGTGCTGTCCATCTGCAGGTCTTTGATCTGTAGGCTGCGGCGGCAGCTGTTGCTGCTCCTAGTGGTCATATTGCTCCTCATCCGAGGTCTATTCTAAGGCAGCCAAGGCATTCTCCATCCTGAAGTGATTCAGAAAACCTCCAAAGTGTAGAAAGCAAACTCTCCGTATAAGTAAAGTGAACAAACCATTTCAAACTAGTATGTAAAAAAGCAGCTGTGAGTACTAAGTATTAACTGCAGTATTTTCTTGTTTTAATCAGCCTCCTCATTGCTGCTGTGTTCTCACCTTGCTTTCACTGGTGAGTTTCAGGAACCCCAGGAATATAAATTAAATATAAATCAAAAGGGATCTCATTTCACTCCAAATGGGCGATTAACATAAGTTGATAGGCTCAGGAAAGGAGTGTTCCCTAACGTGCTGAAGTTAAATGCAGAAGTCGGCAGCTTGGAGCCAGCTTCCTAGTGCACTCATATTTTTGCCGCTTTTAAAACCCCCCATCTGCAGCCAAACCATGCATTGTTCCAGGTTAAAATTTCTCCCCTCCAGTGTGTCCGTTCCACCTCTCTTCACTGCGAGCAATTGAATTGGGGTTTGTACCTGAAATACCCACTAGGTGAGTTATGTATCAGTTCAGGGTCAGCAGATGCAAGATACCTTACAACAGAAAAGAAAAACTTCAGGGCAAGCCATAGTGGGACAGTGTTACAAATCTGTCATAGAAGCAAGCAGAGGATTAAGAAACACAAAATGCTGGAAATACTCAGCAGGTCAGGCAGCATTTGTGCATAGAGAAAGAGTTCTGATGAAATGTCATCGACCTGAAACATTAATTCTGCTTCTTTCTCTGCAGATGCTGCCAAACCTGCTGAGTATTTCCAGCATTTTCTGTTTTTATTTCCCATTTTCAACATCTGCAGTATTTTGCTTTTGTATAAGGTGCTTAAGAACATGGCCGGAATGTAACATTGAGGTGCTGGCCCTGCCCGCCGGCTGGAAAGCTGGACGTGAGCCAGCCTCCAATGAACCTGGAAGCCACGCTGCTATTTTGCGTGGCTCAGGCCATTAATTGGCCTCGGTCGGGCCTTCAGCTCCTGTGAAGCAGGAAGTCCCGCCTCCAAGAGTTACCGGCCATTCAGAGGGTCGGCAGCTCTTCAGTCCTAGTAGTGCCACCCAACAAGAAAAGGAACGATTAACATCTCCCTTCAAAGAGCTGAGTGGAGGCTGGGCCTTGCTCGGGACAATTGGCTAGGCCCTGGTGAGGGGTGGGTGGGTTGGAGAGCAGGGCAGGAGGCGGTAGTTTAGCAGGGGTGGCCTGTGCTGTGGTCCCTCCATAGGGCACAGTGTGCCGAATCAGTAGGGCACCTCAGCCCGCAAGGAGATCACCAGGTATGACTAGGAGGCCTCCTTGGGTGCCGAAGTGCTCATCTGCTGCTGCTAAAATACCTGTGGTGGCAGGAAGAGGCCCTTAAGTGGCAAGTAACTGGCTACTTATGGGCCTCAAATGGCCTGGGGTGGGCGGGCCATTTGCCACCTCACCTGCTGCTGGTAACATAGCATCTCCCACACGATTTTACGCCATCCCCATCTCCTAGCCCGCTCCCGGAAGGGGGCATTAAATTCCGGCTCATGTTTTCAAGAATGTGGTATAATGTAGGGTTTAAAAATAAACCAGTTAATTTTTTTTGGAAGCGGGGTGTGCAAAGATTTGCTACAGCAAAGCTCTTTTAATATTTCTGTGACAATGCTTGGTAACAAGATAAATAATTGACACTTTTTTTCCTTGCTGCATGTCCTACGAGCAGAGATTTTTTTTTTCCATTTTGACCTTGTTGGGAAGATGAATTGGAAGTTAGTGCATAGTCTGTCAGGATTCTGACATTGCAGTAGCGAGTGTATACAATGTATGCAGCACAGTGGATTTCATCTTGTGCTGAAGCAAGGAGGCAGGAAACTGTCAACCTCACAGTCACTGTAAAACTCATTACTGGAATGGCTCACTGTGCATTGGATGTTCTGATAAATTTCATCAATCCAGATGGGCTTAATTGGTGAAAATGAGCACTTTTGTAATCGGGCACGTTTTTCAGTTATGGAGCACATATATAAACTGAAAAAATGCCAGAGCACTTTGTTATTTTGGGTAATTTTGTGGTCATTGAGATTATTTTACAAGTTTTTGATTTTGAGTTTGTGTGCATTTTCTAAGTCTAAAGCAGTAAGAGGTTTAAGGCCCACCTACTGCCCGTCCCTCCCTGTGGTGGCTGGGGTGTAAGCTTCAAGCATCTATTGGTTAGGATAGTTAATTCAGTGATGGAGAAATGGAAGCTGTCAGTTTTTGTTCTCTTCCCCTTTAATGACAGTATATTTTATCAGCCAGTCTGCTCAATGCAGTGCCAACTGAGATTAGTAACTCTGAACTCTGGCAGGTGGCCTCAAGTGATATCCCAAGGGCCATCTGTCTAGTTTTTCATTTGATGCTGAATGTTTGGCTTCTAAAATAACATTTTAACCAAGTTAAATATTGGAGCCAAGCCAGATGAAGTGTCAAGTGTCTGAATCATGCAGCCTAGTATAGCTAAATGAGAATTGTTTCACCCCAAGTTTAAGAATAAAAGTCGTAGCAGCCAAAATAATAAATTGGAGCCTGTTATAATGCTGTTAGATTGGCATGTAGGAGTGTTTACTTTGTAACTGTAAAAGTGCTAATTTGTAGGTTTATTTTATTTTACCTGTTTGTATGAAGTTCCTGTTTGGTTTTTAAACAGTGTGTATTTATGTAGTGTTGTCTCACATCTTGGCAATGTCTCCAAGGACTTGACATACAATACATTATTCAGAACTGCAGTGGTACATAGGCAGAACCAGTAGCCATTTTACATATAGTAAGATCTGACAAAAGCAATGAGATGAATGGCATTTTTTATACAGGACAGCAGTTCAGCAAGGTTTGTCACGTGAACTAGTGACGCTCACTGAAACTATTGGCATGTGACTGTGGTGTGCTGTTCAGAGAAGAAAGATCAAGTGCACTGTAAAATCTAAATAAAAGAGGGGACAGATTGTTGCTGATATGATTCACATTATAGCAATTCTGGAAATTAGTCTTTTTAATATGATTTGTATAATGGTGTTTTGTGAATAAACATCAGATTAGATAATCTACAACACTCAGCAACTGGTTTGTAATTTGTCTTTGTGTATTTTTTTGGAAGAGACCATAAATGAAAGGCACTATATAAAGGCAAGTTTTTTTCCACCCCATCAGGTCCTTGGGATATCACAAAATGCTTCACAGCCAATGCATGACTTTTAGAATGTAGTTACCATTGTGAAGTAGATAATGCTGTAGAATTTACACATTTATGTAATATCTGGGTTTCTATATTCTTTGTACTGAATAAAGAAAGTAGTCTGTGGATTAAGATAACTGGAGTTTATTTACTAACCTCTAGCATCTATGGCTTCCGCAACTATACTCCTCACACGAGGTTCTGTACAGTCAGTGACATCACATCCTGTAATGATGTTTACAGTCTATTTACATAATCTACCAAGCAACAACCTTTATATCACATTATACTACATCTCCCCACCGCGTCCCCCCCCCCCCCCCCCACCCCAACTCCCCACGCCTCTGACTTCATTCATCAGCTTAAGTAACGCTATGGCATTTTCACAACTCTGCCACAATGCTTTCTCCTTTCACTTGAAGATGTTTGAGGTTTTCAGTCTTTTAGTTCTTCCTTCTCACTTTCTTGTATTTGAATGGAACTATTTGATGACTCAGGTTCTCTGTTTATTTCTGTTGTCCTCTGGGTTATCTGTTGACTGTAGCATCGCCGGTTTATCAACTATCTCTGATGACTGATTCTCTTGCCTTTCTTCCATTTGTTTCTTCTGCCGTGCTGGTACCAATGATCTTCTGTTCCTTCTTATCATCCCCTGATCAGTCTGGACCATGTATGATTGTGGATATGATAATTTCTCTATCACTTCTCCATATTGATTCTGGTCTTTAAACCAAACTGATTCTCCAGGTTGGATGTCTGACAGATTTCTCACTCTGTAGCATCTATTTGACTGCTTTCTATCCTTTGTCTCCCTCACTTTTTTGAAGTCTTCTGCACTAATTAGTGACTTTAGTGCACTTACGAGTATAGGAAGTTGTGTCTTCAACTAGCCCAATACGTGGTCTCAAAATTATTCGCGTGCCCATGTTGCTGTCAAAGCTTCCTTCTCAATGACTGCATATCTCTGTTCGGTTTCAGTTAACGAATGAGAAGCAAAATACACAGGTCTGCGTCTTCTGGTCTTGAAACAAAACTGTACCTAATCCTGTTGCTGATGCATCTGCCACAATTATGGTCATTAGCTCTGGATTATAGTGTGCTAACACCTCTGACAAAGTTAACATCTCTTTGATTTTCTCAAAGGGTTTTTTCTGGCTTTCTCCCCAACATCAGATCTTACTCCTGTTTAGCAGTTGTCACAAAGGCTAGTTTATAGTAGCTAAATTTGGTAAGAATTTCTCTACCTGATTCACCATTCCCATGACTCTTTGTAGTTCTGTTATGTTCTTTGTCTTCTGTGGATCTGCCTTGATACAGCTCTTACCTTTGTGTCGTGTTATTTCTGGTTTGCTCCATGAATTAGGACATCATCCATGTTACAGATTATCCCCTGTAAACCTTCCAGGATCCTTGGCATTGTTCTCTGAAAGATCTTAGGTGCTGATGTAATACCAAATGGTAACCTGTTATAAGTGTTGTCAACAATTTAGACTCTTTGTCCAAAGGTAACTGCCAAAATCCACTGTTTGTGCTGAATTTTGTAAATATAGAGCTTTTTCCCAGTTTTACCAAACATTCCACTGATGCCATTGGGTGGATCTCTCTCTCCACTGCTTTATTAAGTTGTGTGAGCTCTACACAGATTCTTATGGATCCATTTGGTTTATTTACTGGAACCATACCAGAGTACCATCTAGTAGGTTTAATTATTGCTGATATCACTCATTGGTTCTTCTATTTCTTTGTTGACCTTCTGTGGGTATGGGACCTTTCTTGGTGTGAATAAATACACTGGCTTTGCCTCTTTTTCTCAGAGTGGTGTGATATTCTGTTTTCAATTTTCCGAATCCTCTAAATAGCTTTGGGAATTCAGCCCTAAAACCTCTTGGCTGCTTCTCTTGACCCTTAATTTCTGCTATCCTACATAACAGTTGAAGGTCCATGCAAGCCTTCGTGCTGAGTAATGAACAACTCTGATTCTTAATATACAACATTTCGGAAACCTCATTATTCTTGCATCTTAAGACTTTCTCAGTTCCCTTATAACTTTCAGCTCTATGCTTCCAGGCCCATATAGCTTCTTGTTTGTTGTTCTAAAACTTCCCTTCTTTAGCCATGGTTTCTTATCTGATAGAACAGAAACTGCTGCTCCCTTAAGTTAAGTTTAACTTAAAGCTAGTTTTGTTTCCTCCTACGATGATATCTGTTGTCCAGCAAGTTTCATTTGCTCCTTGTATTTCTTCAGAGAAATAAGTTTGAATTGTTTTCTCATCTTGTACCTCATTTATTCTCTCAACAATTTGTCCCTTTGCCGGTCTGCAGCATTTGTTACTTGCTGCAGCGCATCGATTGAAAATGTCTTTTTTTTCTACATTCAGAACATTCCCCCTCCCTGGCTGGGCGATTTTCCCTTCGGTGCCTCTCTCAGCCACATCTACTGCATTTCAGTGCTGCTGCCTCCAGATGCCTTTCTGGCTTTTTGATGCCATTCTTTCTGTTTTTTTTCACAAACTCCACTGAATGGGGCGGCACAGTGGCGCAGTGGTTTGCACCGCAGCCTCACAGCTCCTGGGTTCGGTTCTGGGTACTGCCTGTGTGGAGTTTGCAAGTTCTCCCTGTGACCACGTGGGTTTCTGCTGGGTGCTCCGGTTTCCTCCCACAGCCAAAGACTTGCAGGTTGATAGGTAAATTGGCCATTATAAATTGTCACTAGTATAGGTAGGTGGTAGGGAAATATAGGGACGGGTGGGGATGTTTGGTAGGAATATGGGATTAGTGTAGGATTAGTATAAATGGGTGGTTGATGGTCGGCACAGACTCGGTGGGCCAAAGGGCCTGTTTCAGTGCTGTATCTCTCCATGACTATGACTCTATGAATCTAATGCCTTCGAGATAGATTCTTTCTGTCCCCTCGAAATGTGGGTCGGTTGAATTTTCTAACCTCTGCCTGTCTGCTCGACTGAATGGCTTTTTGTAAACTCAAGTCGTCCCTTGACTAGTTGATCTGACAGCGCATTGTCTATAATCCCAACTACGATTCTATCTCGCATCAACTCCTCACGTTAGCTTCCATACTCGCAATCTCCTGTGATCTTGTATAGATCATTAATAAACGAATCATGCTTTCCCCTTTTTTCTGGGTGTGCTTGTTAAACTTTGCCCATTCAATGACCATGTTTTTCCTGACCTTGAAATACTCTTCTAAAGCGTTTGTAACTTCAGCATAAGTAGTTTGCTTCTCATCAATTCCTTAGGCTATGAGAATGTCGTCTGCACACTGGCTATGGCGTATAACGGTGTACTGACCTGCTCTTCGTCTGGTCTCTGTGCTAAACCTGACGCAGAATGGTACCTCTCGAACCTCCAGACCCATTTTGGCCATGCCTCGGCTTGGCTCGGACCTGCTACCCGCTCGAAGGCCTCTGGCAAGGGCGGTGAATTTTCCATCATCTTCTGTTTTTCGATGTTTTTGTTTGTTCTCTTCTGCGATCGCTTTTCTGCTGCCACCGTGTAATATCCAGGATACTATACTCTTTGTACCAAATTAAGATATAGGTATGTGGATTAAGGTAACTGGAGTTTATGTATAAACCTTTAGCATTTATGGCATCCACTATTGTACTCTTCACACAAGGTTCTGTATAATCTGTGACATCACATATAGTGATGCTTACAGTATATTTAAATAATCTGCCCAGCAACAACCTATCTCAACCTACAATTTATGCTGCATTTTTTTGCATGTGGGTACAAATGAGAATGAATTCTTGTCCAGTTTAAGTAACAGGTGTGGAGCAAACACAGTGGCTCCTGAAATTGCAGCATGAGGTACCAGTATAAGAAAGCGTACTGCATTGATTTGAAGTTCCTCTGCATTATTTGGTTGAAAACACTAACCTATTTACTTGAAATGAGTTAGTGCCTCTGTTAAAATAGAGAAAGGGATTTCAGATGACTAAGCATTCATCAAAAAATAACTTCAGAACCCATTTTGGAATAAGCGTTGCCAATATTGCAGGTGCTGCCCTGTATAAACTGTCAGTTCTCCTAATGGTGCCTTTGTGTTTGGAAGAATCCAGTAGTGTGAAAGCTGCCTCTTGCAATAACCTTCACTTTTGCTAATCCAGATGTTGGCTGCAGATCATTGTGTAACAGCAGATGGGAGATGGCCACTTAAGGGCCTTGAATGGCCTGGGGAGGGTGGCCCATTTCTCGTACCTCGCCCCACCCTGCGGCCCATGTAAAGTGGGGAGGAGGCGGGAGTGGGCTAGGAAGGCCTCCCGGAGCCTCCAACTCAATTTTATGCAACCCCCAGCCACCATCTGGCTAGCTGGTTTGGCGTAAAACTCTGGCCACTATTTCTAAGCACAAACTGACTGGCTGCTTGTATCGTTTTCATTTCCTTCTGAGAAAGCTGAAGTTCAGAAATGTGCATTGGAACAAGTTATGACTGCCAATTTGCTGGATTGTTTATCATATACATCTAATACCAGAAGTTTTTTGTTGATTATAATAAGGCAGTCACAAATAATGCCAAAGAGGGAGGGGAATGTACATAAGGTAGTTGAAAGACCTCCTTGATTATTTTTTGTGGGTGTGTGGAAGCGGGAGTGGAATCTATTCCTAAATACATAGCAATGGTATCTGACCCAGTAAAAGGTAAGCTTTATAGAAGTCTGTAATGTAACAATAGCAATATTTAACTGGAACTAAACATGGATTCAAAGTTGGCTATTCTGTGTTTTTGTTGGTAAAGCAGCAAGATAGAAATATTTCAGTTGGGGATAGATATTATCTCAGGATAATTTCTATTCATTGTAATTGTTCCTCTTCATATATGCAAATGTGCTTTTTCCCATACAGCTTTTAAGATAAAGTAAGAAAACTGGTCATGGTTGTGCTGTTCTCTGCAGAGGTGAAAAGTTTGTAGTAACCTGTTTTGCATTAAATGGTGCAACTGTAAAATTAAAAACAAAATCAAATGAATGCAAATTGTCCTTTACGAGAAGTGGTAATTTCATTTATTTGTGGTATGTTAAATTGGATCAGTTGCTTTGCCACATTAGAGTTCCAGTGTATAAGCAAATATCTATGCCTTTCTCATAATATAAATAATAAAATATTTGTTCCAAGGGTATGAGCAGTACTGGCAAGGCCCCATTTATTATCCATCTCTTGGTTGCCCAAAGATGATCTTGAACCACTGCAGTCTTTATAGTGATGATACTCCCAGTATTAAGTAGGGAATTCCAGGATTTTGACCCAATGACTGTGAAAGAACTGTAATATATTTCTGAAGTGAGGATGGCTTGTGACTTTCAGGTGAACAGGAGGTGATGGAGTCCCCATGACATTGCTTTTCTTTTCCTTCTCTATACATGTTCTGGAGCTAGTAAGTACCATCAAGGTCTGCTTGTTCCAGTGCATTCTGTAGATAGTACATACAACAACAAAAGGGAGGGGTGGCGGAAGTGGATATTGGGTTCAGTTACAGGGGCACCAGTTAAATGGACTGCGCTGTCCTGGGTGGAGTCCAGCTTCTTGTGTGTAGTTGTTTCTGCAGCCATCCAGCCATGTGTATTCTATCATGCTCCCTTGTCGGATCCACTTTTGAAAATGTTGGCAATTGTGACACCTGTTTGAATGTTTAACAGTATCCAGGTGAACGGGGTTGTAGAGTGGAATGCATATAACTGGTGGAAGACTATTATTCGTAGTTCTGTTGCAAGAACTCCGTTTTTAAAAAAAATTATTTGTCAGGATTATGCTCATTAGTTTCATCTCAAATTTCTATCCTCCCTTACCTGTATGTGGTCCACTTCTGAATCATATCTTCCATTCTATCTCTCAAGATAGGCTGTCGACATACATCTGTTAAAAGCCCACAGTCTCCCACAACTGCCTACAGTCTACCTTCCTTCCTGTAAGAATTCTATACCTTTCTTCCCATTCCTATGTCTGTCACATCTGCTTTAAGGTTGCCACTTTCTATACCAGAGCTGCTGAAATGTCCTCCTTCAGCTGAGGGTACCTCTGCACCGTGGTTACAAGGCCCTCAACTCAGTCTGTCACATTTCCCATCCTTCCACCCTCATTCCTTCCTCTTTGTCTCAGAAGCATGGTGAGGCCCCCCCATGTCATCACCTTGCACCTTCGTAGCCTCTGCATTTGAAATCATCATCTGCTATGTCTACCAGCTTCAACACCATCCTAGCATCATCACCTTCCACTCCCCTTCCCTCATAGCATTCTGAAGAGATCGTAGTTTCCGTGACGCCCTGATTCACTCTTCTGCCCCAACCACCTGCTCTATGTTCCCCTGGCACCTTCCCATCCAAGTGCAGGAGATGCAACACTTGCTCATTCATCTACTCCCACATCACTGTCTAGGGCGACAAATGCTTTTTCTGAGAGAGAACAGTTTACATGTATGCTGAAAATCGAGACATATTGTTAAGCTTTTTGTCTTGCACTCTTCAGGACAATCACAAGAATATCCAATGTAAGGGAAAACAACAACCTATACTGCATGAGAAGAGAGTGCTGATTGGTTGGCAAGTGAACTCTGGTAGAGGTGTTGCCATAGCGAAGGCATCAATTTGCAGTGACTGACAGTTAACTGCCAAGTTTTGTTTAAAATTTAAACCAAGCAGCTTGACTCTGGTCAAGGCAGTTCCCTGAGGAATGAACCAGAGAATAGCTATCACTTATTTTGTTCAGCTGAGACAAGCGCAATGTTTGTACATATTCTTTATGTCTGCAAAGAACAGGGCCCTGTGCATTAATGTATGTAGCTTCTGTTGCACGCAAATGCCCCACAATACGAGCCCTGCTGACAATCTTAAATTGGTTGTCAGCGTAATTCTTAGCACTGAATTACACTGACACCCAATTTAAGATTGTCAGTAGGGCTCGCAGTGTGGTGCATTTATGTGTACTGGAAGCTACATATATTGATACACAGGGCCCTATTTTTTGCAGACAAAAAGAATATGTACAAACATTGTGCCTGTTTCAGCTGAACAAAATAAGTGACAGCCATTCGCTGGCTCATTGGTCAAGGCATTGCCCTAAGGAATCTAGAGTCAAGCTGCCTGGTTTAAATTTTAAATAAAGCTTGGCAGTTAACTGTCAGTAACCGTAAGGTGGTGCATTCGCCATGGCAACATCTCTACCAATCAGAATTCACTTGCCAACCAATCAGCACTCTCTTCCCACGTAGCATAAGTTGTTTTCCATAACATTGCTTATTCTTGCGATTGTCCTGATGAGTGCAAGATGAAAAGCTTCAACAACATGTCTCTATTTTCAGCAATATTCAAGTTCTGTACTACTAAAGGACTATTTAATTTACATGTACCTAGTCTACACTATTCCCTGCTCATGGTGCCATCTCCTGCACATCGGAAAACCAAATACAGATTAGGTGATTGCTTTGCTGAGTATTTCCTTTCTGTCTGCAAGAGTGCCCCTGAGCTCTCTGCCACTTGACATTTTAACTCTTTATCACACTCTGACTCTGACCTCTTTGTTTTGACCTTCTCTGCTGTTCCAGTGAAGATCAATTCAAGCTCGATGAACACCACCTCATTTTTCTTCTTGGCACTTTGCATCCCTCTGACTTTAACATTGACTTTAACAACTTGAGACTGTAATTATGGATCCCATCTTCTCTCTGGTGCTGGCAGTGTGGGACAGGCGTGCCACTCTTTCCAGAGATTGAGGTGAGGAGAGTAGCAATAGGGAGAAAGGGAGAGAGCCAGAGATCAGAACTTGGTGGGACAAGAAGGGAACGACAATCAGAAGGGAAGAAGGAAGAGATCAGTACTTTGTGGGTGTTTGAGAGGAAGAGAGCAGCAATCAGGAAGGAGGGTGTTGGAGATTGGGGCTGGAGATAGAGTGAGGTCACCGATCGCAGCCAGGAGTGAGAGAAAGGCTGCACCTGACTGAGGGAGAGCTTTTTACAGCACTCCGACTCCTCTTCAACCACAAGAAGTGCTGTAAAAGGCACTTGTGTTCTTGAACTGACAGCTCCTGCCTCCCTTTTCACTGTCTGGTTTCCTGAGCCCTGGGAAACTGAACTGCTTCTCCAAGATAGAACACTTGCACATCACAAAATTAGCTGTTGTAAATTGCTGGCAGATGCATACGCAGCATGTTGGGGAAGCCTTCCCCGTTTTTCAGTTTTTAAACCCTTGACCCTCTCCAGCCTGTTGTGATGGCGTTAATGTCAAGGCATCTGGCTTGTATTTTTTTATTTCTTTTGATAGCTTTTGTCTTCTGGTGATTTCACTTCTCCAACTTAACTATCTGCTGATCTCCACCCAAGCACTCCACAGGCCATTCAATTTCTTTTTCTGTTTTTTTCACTCCCCTTTTCCTTGTTCTGTTACTCTTTAAATGCTGTTCACCTGTAAGATCCATCTGCATCATGAGAGAGGTTCTACATTAGTTGTCTCACTGATATCTGTTTCTCTACAGATATTGCCTGACGTGCTGAGTGTTTCCAGTTTTTCTGTTTTGTTTGTTCCAGTAGTTGATAGTTTTGTCAAGAATACCTAGTTCCAGTAACTGGACTAATTCACCTTACTGGTACAATGTGAACTAAATGCTTTGTTGAAGGACAATAAACCCTTAGTATTAGATTTACTTCATTGACTGATGGCATGTTTATTTGGTTTATATAATCTTGCCATTTAAGCCACATTATTGGATTTATTGATCCAAACCTGCACCAGCTGTGGCTAGGTATCTATTCCTGCCAATTATTTTTACACAGTATACCAGGATCTGCTGGAGCAGGCAGTTGTGAATTTCCATTTTTTAGATCCGAGCATAATGTGCTTTTGCATCTTGCTCCTGCTCTGTGTGTGGGCTTATTTACAAGTCTTTGTTATGTGGCTGACTCTTGTCCAGGTAGCAAAATGTGAAATACTGCAAAATATTTCATCAACTGGGGAGGAGTGGTCTTGTAAACATCAGTAAATTTGCATTAGGATATACACTAACAAACACATAAAATTTACAACTGGGTAAAAGTTCCTCAGGATTCAGGTCTTTGTAAATACAACTTGAGCACTGATATTTGATTTTTGAAATTCAAATGACATTTGTTTATATATAGCAATTTAATATCAATTGGGGTGGGAGTATGAGATTTCAAAATTCACTTTGGCCAATTACAAAATTTGATTTTGTGTTGGTAAATTAAGTGTACTATATATATTGCATGCCTGAAATGGTTTACGGTTACATGGCAGCAGCATAATAGATTTCCCGATAACCTAATTGATTGCAAAACTCGCTTGAAACCTGCAATTGTTAATGCTGTTAATATCTCCTATGATTTGTTATCTATTACCGTATGCCTGTACTTTGTGTACAAGCCTTAATTCATGTCTTTTTGCTCTTGTTTTTGAGTTAACCATTCCTATTGCATATTGCTATATCCACATTTCCCATTAGGTTTTTCTGCCACTGGCTATTATCACATTGGTTTTTACAGGCTCTGCCAATTAGACAGTACTGTATTTTCATCCACCAATCCACTCATAACTCTCTGAAAAAAGTCGTCTTTTTAATTACCCTTATTTCGAATATCATAATTTTAAAAACCAAATAGAAACACACACTTCAGACTAACATTGAATTAGTTGTTTTTTTGTCCTTTTTTAATGCCTTCATTAAAGTTTTTGCTTAAAGTAAGTTCTCAGCTCTTCCAAAAGCCTGGGCTTGCACATGGTATTTGTTCTCGGAGATGTGACATAGCTGAATGCAGTCGGAGCACATTCAATGCATCCATTATCCATGAAACATTTTACTGTGTTAAAATCCTATCTAAATATAATTTGTTCCCGTACATGAGTCCATTTTCCTATCAATTTCTGCTCAGTTGCTTTCCAAAACTTCAGAAATTTTATTTAGGGTAAAGGTTTTATATTTAGTGTCGTCCCTCATCCTAGTTTGAGTAAATTTTACAAACTCTATTTTAATTTTTAAAGTTGGACTCTACTACCTGTGTTATGTTCTCACATTTAGGAAAATATAAGTGTTCTGAATAGTAACACCTGTGAGGTTGACACAGACATTTTTTTTTATTCATTCATGGGATGTGGGCATCACTGGCCAGGCCAGCATTTATTGCCCATCCCTAACTTCCCTTGAGCAGGTGGTGGTGAGCTGCCTTCTTGAACCGCTGCAGTCCATGTGGGGTAGGTATACCCACAGTGCTGTTAGGAAGGGAGTTCCAGGATTTTGACCCAGTGACAGTGAAGGAACGGCGATATAGTTCCAAGTCAGGATGGTGTGTGACTTGGAGGGGAACTTGCAGGTGGTGGTGTTCCCATGTATTTGCTGCCCTTGTTCTTCTAGTTGGTAGAGGTCGCGGGTTTGGAAGGTGCTGTCTAAGGAGCCTTGGTGCATTGATGCAGTGCATCTTGTAGATGGTACACACTGCTGCCACTGTGCATCGGTGGTGGAGGGAGTGAATGTTTGTAGATGGGGTGCCAATCAAGCGGGCTGCTTTGTCCTGGAAGGTGTCGAGCTTCTTGAGTGTTGTTGGAGCTGCACCCATCCAGGCAAATGGAGAATATTCCATCACACTCCTGAGGTGTGCCTTGTAGATGGTGGACAGGCTTTGGGGAGTCAGGTGGTGAGTTACTCGCCTCAGGATTCCTAGCCTCTGACCTGCTCTTGTAGCCACGGTATTTATATGGCTACTCCAGTTCAGTTTCTGGTAAATGGTAGCCCCTGGGATGTTGATAGTGAGGGATTCAGCGATGGTAATGCTGTTGAATGTCATGGGGAGATGGTTAGATTCTCTCTCTTGTTGGAGATGGTTATTGCCCGGCACTTGTGTGGCGCGAATGTTACTTGCCACTTAGCCCAAGCCTGGATATTGTCCAGGTCTTGCTGCATTTCTACGCAGACTGCTTCAGTATCTGAGGAGTCACAAATAGTGCTGAACATTGTGCAATCATCAGCGAACATCCCCACTTCTGACCTTATGATTGAAGGAAGGTCATTGATGAAACAGCTGAAGATGGTTGGGCCTCGGACACTACCCCGAGGAACTCCTGCAGTGATGTCCTGGAGATGAGATGATTGACCTCCAACAACTACAACCATCTTCCTTTGCGCTAGGTATGACTCCAGCCAGTGGAGGGTTTTCCCCGTGATTCCCATTGACCTCAGTTTTGCTCGGGCTCCTTGATACCATACTCGGTAAAATGCTGCCTTGATGTCAAGGGCAGTCACTCTCAGCTCACCTCTGGAGTTTAGCTCTTTTGTCCATGTTTGAACCAAGGCTGTAATGAGGTCAGGAGCTGAGTGGCCCTGGCAGAACCCAAACTGAGCGTCACTGAGCAGGTTATTGCTAAGCAAGTGCCGCTTGATGGCACTGTTGATGACACCTTCCATCACTTTAGTGATGATTGAGAGTAGGCTGATGGGGTGGTAATTGGCCAGGTTGGACTTGTCCTGCTTTTTGTGTACAGGATATACCTGGGCAATTTTCCACATTGCAGGGTAGATGCCAGTGTTGTAGCTGTACTGGAACAGCTTGGTTAGGGGCGCAGCAAGTTCTGGAGCACAGGTCTTCAGTACTATTGCCAGAATATTGTCAGGGCCCATAACCTTTGCAGTATCAAATGCCTTCAGTCGTTTCTTGATATCACGCGGAGTGAATCGAATTGGCTGAAGTCTGGCATCTGTGATGCTAGGGACTTCAGGAGGAGGCCGAGATGGATCATCCACTCGGCACTTCTGACTGAAGATTGTTGCAAATGCTTCAGCCTTATCTTTCGCACTGATGTGCTGGGGTCCCCCATCATTGAGGATGGGGATATTTGTGGAGCCACCTCCTCCAGTTAGTTGTTTAATTGTCCACCACCATTCACGGCTGGATGTGGCAGGACTGCAGAGCTTAGATCTGATCCGTTGGTTATGAGATCGCTTAGCTCTATCGCATGCCGCTTACGCAGTTTGGCACGCAGATAGTCCTGTGTTGTAGCTTCACCAGATTGTCACCTCATTTTGAGATATGCCCTCCTGCACTCTTCATTGAACCAGGGTTGGTCTCCTGGATTGATGGTAATGGTAGAGTGGGGGTATGCTGGGCCATGAGGTTACAGATTGTGGTTGAGTACAATTCTGTTGCTGCTAATGGCCCACAGCGCCTCATGGATGCCCAGTTTTGCATTGCTAGATCTGTTCGAAATCTATCCCATTTAGCACGGTGATAGTGCCACACAACACGATGGATGGTATCCTCAATGTGAAGGCAGGACTTCGTCTCCACAAGGACTGTGCGGTGGTCACTCCTACCAATACAGTCATGGACAGAAGTATCTGCGGCAGGCAGATTGGTGAGGACGAGGTCAAGTATGTTTTTCCCTTGTGTTGGTTCCCTCACCACCTGCCGCAGACCCAGTCTAGCAGATATGTCCTTCAGGACTCGGCCAGTTCGGTCAGTAGTGGTGCAACCAAGCCACTCTTGGTGATGGACATTGAAGTCCCCCACCCAGAGTACATTTTGTGCCCTTGCCAACCTCAGTGCTTCCTCCAAGTGGTGTTCAATATGGAGGAGTACTGAGTCATCAGCTGAGGGAGGGCGGTAGGTAGTAATCAGTAGGAGGTTACCTTGCCCATGTTTGACCTGATGCCATGAGACTTCGTGGGGTCCGGGGTCGATGTTGAGGACTCCCAGGGCAAATCCCTCCCTACTGTATACCACTGTGCCACCACCTCTGGTGGGTCTGGCCTGCCGGTGGGACAGGACATACCTGGGGATGGTGATGGCAGTGTCTGGGACATTGTCTGTAAGGTATGATTCCGTGAGTATGACTATGTCAGGCTGCTGCTTGATTAGTCTGTGGGACAGCTCTCCCAACTTTGGCACAAGCCCCCAGATGTTAGGAAGGAGGACTTTGCAGGGTCGACAGGGCTGCTTTTGCCGTTGTCATTTCCGGTGCCTAGGTCGATGCCGGGTGTCCGTCCGGTTTCATTCCTTTTTATTGACTTCGTAGCGGTTAGATACAACTGAGTGGCTTGCTAGGACATTTCAGAGTGACCAAATTGCTGTTGATCTGGAGTCACATGTAGGCCAGACCAGGTAAAGACAGCAGATTTCCTTCCCTGCAGGACAATAGTGAACCAGATGGGTTTTTACAACAATCGACAATGGTTTCATGGCCATCATTAGACTAGCTTTTCATTCCAGATTTATTAATTAAATTCAAATTCCACCTTCTGCTGTGGTAGGATTCGAACCCATGTCCCCAGAGAAATACCCTGGGCCTTTGGGTTACTAGTCCAGTGATAATGACACTACGCCACCACCTACCTTGACATGAACAATATATTTTCTCAATTCAATTTTGAAAGTTTTAACTATTGCCTTTTTTTTATAGTAACTGGAATGTTTGCATTTTCTTACAACTGTATGAGAGAGAGGGAACAAAAGAGATAGACAGACTCAGATGCATACCTGAGCACCAATCCATTAGAAAGTTGCAAACCAGTGCCACCAGCCTATTCTCTTCCCCTCATCTTACTGTCGTCAGACACCAGGGGCTGAATTTTCATCATGGAAGTGGGAAACAGGAACTGTGTTTGTTTTCGGGTCAGAAACCTGCCTACAGGGGGAAAGATTTGAAGTTAAGATTTTTTGCGTGATGGAGCTCTTAGTTGGTATGGAGATGGATTTCCTGTCCACCTGGAGCCTGTGGGAACAGGGGTGGGTAAGAAGTAGTGTGGGGCTGACTTAGACTCCCATCACTGAGGCTGCTGGGTTTCCTAAGGGAGAGATCTGCTAATCATGCCAAAGCCTTCCACAGCACCAGAGGTAAGCAAGATGTCTCAAGAGATCCAGATGCCTGGCACCTGGGGCAGACTGGCCCCTCACTTCTTCTATGCCAACCTGGATCTAAAGCTGGAGGCAGTGATGGGGAGGAGCCAGTTCCTCCTCTTGGGAGGTTAGTAGGAGGAGGCCACCTCATCGTACAGCAGGGGCACCTCTCTGTTTAGCACCATCTCTCTCTGCCTCCATTTTCTCTGCCTCTCTCACCGCCTGCACCTCCCCCTATGAGCTGTCTCCTTCCAGAGCCTCATCGTCTTCAAAGTACATGCCTCTCGGGAGGATCAAGTTATGGAGAATGCAGCAGACCACCATAAAAACTGATACCCTTGCAGGAGGGACTTGGGGGTGCCACCCTATCGGTCCAGGCACCAGAATCGGATCTTCAGAAGCCTGAACGCCTGCTCAGTGGCTGGCCTGCTGAGCAGATGGCATTGGTTGTATCACCTCTGTACCTCTGGAGCTCCTGTAGAGGGGTGAGTAGCCATCTCTTCAAGAGATATCCCTTGTCTCCTAGGATCCATCCATTGGGGTTGGAATGAATCTGAGGCAGCCTGGACTGGCAGAGGCTGAAGGAGTCATGGCAGCTGCCAGGAAAGCAAGTGCACACATAGAGGACGTTCTTGTTGTGGTCGCAGACCAGTTGGACGTTGAGGGAATGGAAGCCCTTCCTGCTGATTGATCTGAGTGATTGCTCGCAGGGTGCCTTGATGGCCACGTGGGTACAATTGATGATGCCCTGCAAGTGGGGGAATTCAGCGCTGGAGGCAAAAACCAGTGCTCTGTGTCCCTGTGAGGTTGCATCTGTGGTGAAATGAATGTGCTGTCCAGCTCTGGCAAAGAGGGCATTAGTGACCTGCGAGATGCAGTGGTCTGCAGTTGTTTATGAGATGCCATCAAGGTCCACAGCTGATCCTTGGAAGAATCCAAAAGTGAAGAAGTTCAGGCGATAGTGACTTTGACGACCGCTGGCAGGGCATGGCGACCGGTGTTGCGAGGTCTTCAAGGGCATAGATGTCTGTGACCATCTGCCTGGAGAGTTGCTGTCTGCTATGGGTCGCTGTCATCTCCAGGTCGCTCCATTTTCAGTGGTAGATCCTGTGTGGCGAGCAGGCCTCTGCTACCTTCCTGGTCCTCTTTCCTCTCCCGTGCCCTCCTGCTGCTTGGGGTTCCACACTTCCTGCGGAGGGTGTTGCCCCTCATCGCCACTGGGCCCAATATCTGACCGTTGTGCCTCCAATGCCAGCTGCAGCCTTTCTTTTGGACGGGTGGCCATCCTCTTGTGATTGGCAGCATTGTTCCCACTGTTATGTTGCTGTAATGCCAGGGGGATTTTGGCCCTCTTTGATATCTGAGTGTTGTGTGTCCACTCTCCCTGCCACCTGCGCAGCACCAAGGGCACCTACTTACCAAGTGCCAAGTCCCCTTTTCCCTGTTGACCTTTTATGGGGTTGGGGTGATGCACTAGGGCAGCCTTGACTGGCTCTCCCCCACTCTGTACCCACCTCCCTACAGCTGATCCTAAACTGACAGCTCCTGAAACCTGTGCACCCCTTTAAATGTTGCACCCTCCCCTTGCAACAATTTCTTATTGAGCTATTTAACATATGTAATTGGCTTCAATTGGTCGAACGGGATTCATGTCCTACCCTCCTGCTGCCCTGGTTAACATTGCCAGTGCTGTGAATGGTATCTTGTAACTGATGCCGGTGCTGGTATTTTCGGGGATCCCCGCCTTTGTTCCCGCCTCTGGTGGGAGCCCGAAGATTCTACCTGAGGATTTGACCAATGAGCCAAGTCGCGCATTCCTTTCCCAGTTATGTCAAATTTCATATTCTCTCAAACTCCAAGTTCCCCCTCCACACTGATGCTAAATCAATGGACCTTCCACTCTGCCAAACCCAGCAGCCTCACTAGAGGACTCCACCTCAGTTTTGCCAGGACTATACGCACTTGGTGCCAAATCGCAGTACTGCCCCCAAGTGCAACTAATGTCAGTTAGCTGATCTCAGGCGGTACAGGAGAATTTCAGTTGACCACATGGATTAGTGAAATAGGAAAAATCAAGTAGGATTCCCTTTCCTGATCACTATGTGGTGACTCCTGCTGAGAAGGTTTTTTAATCAGCTGAGGGCAGAGTCTTTCTTCTATTTATTTTCTCCTGCTCTTAGGAGGCTCCTAACACTTATGGCCTCGGCAGGAGATGGCCAACCTTTTGAAAACCTGGTAAAGGAAAATTATATCTGACCAAGAGCAGCAAATGTTCAAGCCCGTAAAGTAATTGCTTGGGCCCAAGGAGGTCAATGTCAAAAGTGGGTCTCCAATGCATTGCTCAACAGAGTCATTTATGTTGAGGAATGCCCTCAACAGTTTGCAAACACGCATCTACATGGTATTCCATTACATTAAATAATTTTTAATTTAAAACCTACTGATAGGGTTATTCTCAGTGGAGCCTGACATTTTTGTTTTGCAATATAAGGTGACAACTATAAAATTCTAATTACTTTTTTCAAATAGAAGTTTGTTAATATCCAAAATCTACATTAATCCAGCAACAAACAATCATAACATTTAACTTCTGATAAACCAGATGCAGATTCAGTAGTAACTTTCAAAAGGGAATCAGATATATATACTTGAAAAGGCAAAATTTACAGGGGTACAGTGAAATTAATTGGATAGCTCTTTCAAGAGCTAGTACAGACACGATGGGCCAAATGCCCTCTTTTGTTGTATGATTCCATGAAGCCATACTCCCTGGTTTTATTTCCAGTGTGATCTGATATTTTCACCAGCTAGAACAATAATAACCTTGCTTTGTCCAAAATAGACGGGCATAGTAATCAATATGACTTTTGATAGGCTTTCCTACTTGCTGTTTTCTTGAAATCTGCTTTGTGGTCCTGTACTCAAATGTTCTGATGTGCACGTCAGTCAGAACAGATCTGTATGGAAACAGATTAGGATGAATGGAAATGAAATGAGATATCAGCTGAGCAAAAGCAGTCACATAGCACACCTCCAAAATGCAGGTATTGTCTCTTCTTAGAACAGTTCCATTCTGTTGCCATTATCATGAAGTTCAATCATTTTGAACTGAGAAGCTACATCATCTGTAGCCAATGGGGAATTTTAATTTATCTCAGCACTGTAAAGGTTGATTGAAAATCTAACCTAAAGCTTTCCTTATCTTTAGCATCTTTTTAAGTAATTGAATTGATACTGTCTTGATAATCCAGAGCAACGGTTGTATAATGCTTGTGGTTTGTGAATTTACTACCATGTTGGTATTTTCACAAGACTTGATTATGGATGGGAAGTGTGAAATTCACCTCTCTGCATCCGAATCTTAAACTTGTTTATAAGGCAAGCATACTGTGCATATATTCATATAAATTAACCTATCCTCGCAATTCTAGATTTAATTTTTCCAGCTGCAGCAACACTGCTAGAAAGGCCAAATCCAAAAGTCAGAGGCTCTGTCAATTCAGGGTATGGTTTGCCATTTTTCTTTCGTGAGTACTTTCACAATATTAAGCAATTCAGAAACAGAGTGATCACTTTTTTTTAAAGAAGAAATCCGGAGTATTACACAATGAAGCATGAGAGCTTCATTATTGAACTCTTTAATCTGATTTTTGTATTTCACTTTTATATGTACATGAATTATTTCATTGAGGTTCACAATCTCTAAAAGAAGGTTTATGATCTGCTTTGGGACACTGACTATTAATGATGAGCAATGCAATGGAAATGTAGAGCATTAAAGAAAGTTGCCATCTGCTTTACAAAGGTCCACTAGCCCACACCTTGATCCTGACATTACTGACATGCCATATGTAACAAGCTAAGGTGTCTTGGCTTTCTGAACAACTGACATCAGGGAATTTTATATCTATACCCTGGGTTCAATATTTTATCTAACAAGCAGTTCCTCCTATATGGTGCAGCCATCAGGCACTGTGCCACTGGCTGAGACTTGTCCTGAGGTGAGGAATAAATATGCACAACTCTGGATATCTGAACATAGCTGTTGTTCAATATCACCACCTGGATCCGAGATTCAGGATTCCGACTGTGTGGTGAGGCTGTTGCAGATCTGAAAATTGTTCTGTAGTGTATTATTATCCTGGTATAGAATTGCTGTAATATCACTGACTCATATTTTCAGAGTCACCCTGAGAAGACTTTTTTTGTAGCTTGATATTAAGCTAGTCACCGTGCTTAGCTGTTCCTAGTAAATTTACTGAAAATATTGCTTTTCAAGCAGACTTTTCAAGGTCTTAACTCTCAAATAGCAGTTTAAAACCATTTGGCAATTCTTATCAATGTACACATGATAGCCTATCTTCAATGTGCAATCTTGACATAGAAAGCACACAGGTTCCCCATGATGGTTTTTTTAAAAAAAAAAGGCAAATTTCCATTCTAATAAAAATGAGAAACTTCTCTCTGCGGTTTGCCCTTTTCTTCAGTTAAGTCTTGTTTATTTAGTTGTTGGGTTTTATAGTTTATGCACACAGCGGAGCGAAGTCAGCCATTCACCCTGCACTCACCACTCCCCCACACCCACCAGCAAGGTGAGTATCAGTATCAGATGAACAGCAGGATATTTATATCTTCCACGTTCAGAAAAAAAAACTGTTGAAGGGAAAATGCACACTATGCACATTTCTCTTACTTCTGCTCCCTCAAATTTCTACATATGAAGTAAATTAATTAGCCCTGAGAAGGGAGCTAAATTTAACACTAAGTTTAATTGCTCGGCCCAAGCTGGACATTAAGCTTCATGAAGCAGAGATTTCAGCTTAGCAGAACATTCTAAAATAGTTGTGCCCCTCCTCTTGGGCTTTGGACTCCATAAAAGAGTGACTTCAGCATCAACACTTTGAATCACCAGGCGCGCACAGCACATTAGACTTTCTTCCCCCAAGGACACCATGGGATAGCTTTTCCTACCCACACAATAGACTGGAGAGGAGCTGAATTCCGCTGCTCCTGTCCAGGTCCAGGATTAGTGGGATTTGTATGGCCTCGACTTGGCCGAATATTGGTGGAAAGGTCAGGAGAGATTGGCACAGGCAAAGGCTTCTCAGGCCTTGGACATCAGGACCTTTTGGCTATAGTAGGCAAGTCAACCTCTCCTTTTTTTCTTGCCCATACAAACACCCCACCACACACCCTGGAAGGTCTTGGCAGTCCCAGAATAATACTTAAATGTTGAGGGGGGTTGGGTGGCATGTGGGATTTTGTTGACCTTTGGATGCCAGGGGCCAAGAGTCAGTAATATTGTCACTCATACTTTTATGGATTAGTGGGTAGGAAGATAGCCATTTATACTGGAACAAATTATTAATTTTAACTTATTGGGAATTGAACTTCAATTCCTCTCACACAATCAAATTAAACAGCCATTGAACTGCTCATAAGTATCAGTATTTAGCTTTAATAACCCTGAAATCAAACAATCCGTTGGCAATAAGTTACACTTTTCAAGCTAAAATTATTTTGACCTTAACTTGTAGCAAAGTCACCATGTTTAACTTACCCATTTTTGCTTGCTGCTTCTCTTTGTGGCCACTTTTTGTTTGCTTTTCTTTTTGCTGTTTGCAGCTTCCGGCTTTTCAAAAAAAAAAACTAGTTCCACATTTGGGTCCAGTCTCAATCCCATCTTGTTTATAACAACTCCAAATCCATTCTAGTAAGCATTGATCCTGCTCCACAGAAAATAGCACTCCCCATAGAATCATAGAGAGTTATACAGCACAGAAACAGGCCCTTCGGCCCACCGTGTCTGTGCCAGCATCAAGCCTATGTATTCTAATCCCATTTTTCCAGCACTTGGCCCATGGCCTTGTATGCTATGGCGATTCAAGTGCTCATCTAAATACTACTTAAATGTTGTGTGGGTTCTTGCCTCTACCACCCCTTCAGGCAGTGTATTCCAAATTCCAGCCTCCCTCTGGGTGAAAATGTTTTCCCTCAAATCCCCTCTAAACCTCCTGCCCCTTCCCTTAAATCAATGCTCCCTGGTTATTGACACCTCTGCTAAGGGAGTGCAGTGATTGGTCAGCTACAGCAGTAACAGAGAGCTGTACTTTATTTCTATTCCTTGGGATGTGGACATCACTGACTAGACCAGCATTTATTGCCCTTGAAAAGGTGGTGGTGAGCTGCTGCCTTGAACCGCTGCAGTCCATATTGTGTAAGTACACCCACAGTGCTGTTAGGGAGGGAGTTCCAGGATTTTGACCCAGCAACAATGAAGGAACGGTGATATATTTTCAAGTCAGGATGGTGTGTAGCTTGGAGAGGAACTTGCAGGTGGTGGTGTTCCCATGCTGCCTTTGTCCTTCTCGGTGGTCGAGATCATGGGTTTGGAAGGAGCTTTTGAAGGATTCTTGGTGAGTTGCTGCCATGCATCTTGTAGATGGCACGCACTGCTGCCACTGTGTGTTGGTGATGAAGGAAGTAGATGTTTAAGGTGATGGGTGGGGCACCGATAAAGCAGGCTGCTTTGTCTTGGATATTGTTGAGCTACTTGAGTGTTATTGGAGCTGCACTCACCCAGGCAAGAGGAGAGTGTTCTATCACACTTCTCGCTTGTGCATTATAGATTGTGGACAGATTTTGGGGAGTCAGGAGGTGAGTTATTTGCTGCAAAATTCCTAGCGTCCAATCTGCTCTGGTGTCCACAGTATTTATGTGGCTGGTCCGGTTACGTTTCTGGTCAATGATGACCCCCAGGATGTTGTTGGTGGGGTTTCAGTGATGGCATTGCTGTTAAATATCAAGGGAGGATGGTTAAATTCTCTCTTCGTTGAGATGATCATTGCCTGGCACTTGTGTGGCATGAATGATGCTTGCCACTTAGCAGCCCAAGCCTGAATGTCGTTTGGGTCTTGCTGCTTGCAGGCATGGACTGCTTTAGCGTCTGAGGAGTTGCAAATGGTACTGAACACTATGCAATCATCAGCAAATCTCCCCACTCTGACCTTATGTTGGAGGGAAGGTCATTGCTGAAGCAGCTAAAGATTGTTGGGCCTAGGATACTACCCTGAGGAACTCCTGCAGTTTATGCACTTCTGTTGCATCGTAAAAACTAAGATCAGTAATTGAGGAATGCAAGGGCCAGATGCAACTCGTGTTGGTCAATACTGGTCTAGGCTCACCTGATGAATGACCACTTTGACAAGGTACCAGAGACTACCAAATAACCGTGGAACCATATTGCCTGCATGAGTTGGTGCTTTAAAGAGAGGAGGAAATAGAAAAGGATCAGATTATGGTTACTTTAAATTATGCTGCATAATAATCTCAAATTGTGGTCAAACTTTTTATTTTGCATACTGTGATGATTTTGGTCTCAAATCATCTGCTGTGGAACCAGTAGTGTTAAAGCATTTGGTACAAAACATTTCTGTATAAGGCTTACCATACCTTATTTTTTTAATATTATTCGTTCGTGGGATATACCCCCAGGTCTCTCTGTACACACTTTAGAATTGTATCCTTCATTTTATGCAAAGTGACTCCTGACAACACTGGGGCCCGCCGACGTCATCAGAATGCTCCAAGGAATGCATCCCACTTGGCATGACCAATTGGAGCATGCGCAGGAAGACGTTATCAGCCACTTGCTTCCTCGCCCCCCCCCCCCCCCCCCCCCACTCAGCTACTTTGTCCCCTCTCCCACCCCACTGGCTGATCTCCCCTCTTGGCCATTTGCTCTGGGCCTCGATGCATTCTACCCCTCCTCCACTGACGGCTTCTCCTCACTCCACCCCCCCCCCCCCCCCCCCGCTCCCCGGCCGCTCGCTCCGCGCTGTCCCCCCACATCCCCCAATCCCACTGTCCAGACGCTCACTCCTCACTACCCCCACCCTCCCTCCAGATGCTAGCTCCAGCCTGTGCCACTTCCCTGCACTCAGCCACTCATTCCCATGTTCAGTCGTTCCTCACTGCGCCATCCGAAGAAGCACGGCGGGCCGCGAGGGGTAATGGGGCAACATAGGAACAAATAACCAAGTGAAAGGAAGTGGCACGGCCTGGAGCTTGTGTCTGGAGGGAGGGCGAAGCGGGGAGGGATGGGACGAACGGGATGACGAGGAGCAAGGAGCGGGGAACAATCAGCCGAGGGAAGGGGAAAGGAGGGATCAGTGGCGAGGTCTGCAGTGAGCGGCTGAGGGGGGTGGGGGCGGAGCAGCGAAGTTTTAGCGAATGTGAATGTGTGGATTGGGAGAATGGGAGATTGCAGAATGGAGGGTGGGCGGGGGGGAAGAAATTCAGTTATTTCCTCCATAAACTTCACTGTGTAAATGTCGACTTTCACGACCATAGGAAGTTGCTTTACGTTCCAACTTTCAATGGCAGTATCATACCAGAGATCTGTCTTGTTTTTCTGTGATAACTTAAGCAGCTCTATGTTTAATCCTGGCAGCTGCCTGAACGTTGCAGACAGTGATATTTCAGTGGAAGAGGCTGCATTTGTGCATGTGCTAGTACAGCACCACCTAGTGGTTGTGTTGTCAGCAAACGCAGCCTATTTTATGTTGTCTTTCCTTGTTCTCTCTTCGCACTTTTCTGCATTAAATTTCATCTGCCATGTGTCCGCCCATTCCACTAGCCTGTCTATGTCCTCTTGAGGTCTATCACTATCCTCCTCAGAGTTCACTATGTTTACGAGTTTTGTATCTTCTGCAAATTTTGATATGATGTCCTCTGCACCCAAGTCCAAGTCATTTATATATAATCTAGAAAATCAGTGGTCCTAGTACCGATCCCAGGGAACACCACTGTATACCTACCTCTCGTTTGAAAAAAAAACATGCACTCCTCTCTGTTTTCTGTTTTTTAACTAATTTCATATCCCTGCAGCCACTGACCCTTTTACTCTATGGGCCTCAACTTTGCTGGCAAACCTATTATGCGCCACTTTATCAAATGCCTTTTGGAAGTCCATACACACCACAACAACTACTGGGAGAATTTCTGCCCACTTTTGCATTTTGCTCCAAGGAGGGGAAGTGAGGATCAGCCTTGTGGGTGGAGAAAGAGGGGAATAGAGTGCCCATCAAAACTAAGAAGATGAATGGCATTTGGAAGCAAGTGTGGACAATTTCTGCTACTCTGGGCTGCATGCTGTTTTCCTGTGTCGAGAAGGCTGGCCATCCAAAAAAATTTTGAAATCATCTGTTTTTTTTGATGCATTCCGGAGGATATTGAATGGGCCTTATTTTGGTGCTTACCTTCAGACAGTTTAAAATGTAAATGGGAAAGTAATCAATTGACTTATTGGCTTTGAAGAAGTCATAATATTGGAAATAACTAACATATATCTTGAAATGCCAGCCTTGTAATGGCTTGTGTTGAACAAATATGTCTTCAGAAGTTCAGCTTAGTTCCTTTGCAGCTGATGCTGTTAAGCCCTACCTGAAAGATATTAAAACAATCTTATATCTTTTCTTTATCATGATTTAACATTTGCTTACTGTGTTGCAGGATGCATTCATAGCTGGGAGAGAATTTTAGGTGAAATTACAGTAGAAGAGAGACAGGAGCTAACGCAGCATGCTCAGTGGTGCTTTAGTATTTATGATGTTTAATTGCAGATTTCCTTTCTGTTTATAAAAGGTATGAAATTCTCATTGCTTCAAGATATGAGCAAAAATGACTCTATGACAAAGAAGATTTAGATTTTCTATGCTGGTGAATAAACAACAAATAGATTTGAGATCCTCCACAGTTTAAAAAGTTTTCAGTAATATGTGAAACTGTATCCTCCTGTGTTGGAATTATGCTTCCAGGGCAGGCTTTGATGATGGGTATCACCAGTTAAAAGTATAACAAAACCAAGTATTTCACTACTGTGGACATCCAACATATTTTCATATCATTGTTTTAAATTGTAAATTTGAACTTCATTCTTGATACTGGAGTTTTCTTTACCAAAAAGCTGTGGATGATGGGCCTGTTGCAAGTTTCAAAACCGATTTTTATTAGATAAGGGTTTACGGTATGTAGATCAAAGGCAATTAAATGAAGTTGAGGTACAGTTCTATTTGAATGACAGAACAAGTTTGAGGGGTTAAATGGCTTAGTTCTGTTCCTATCATTTTATGCTTAATCTTTTAACATAGTATTTGAATACATACCAAGGTCATAAATATCAAGTATTGATTTTTTTTTAGTTTAACCAGTGTGAGATAACTTTTGAAGTTTAATAATTAACTTATTTCACTGCTAGATGTGCAAACACAATTCTGCAAGGGAAAAGTCTAGGGTTGCACACTATAATTACATTATTAGACAGTAAAGACAAGTGATAGTTGCCATTTTACATCTGCTTTGACCCAGTGAGGTATCAAACATACAAATAAAGTTAAATCCCTAGCAAGTTGTCACTTTGGGATTTGATGTCAGTTCCAAAGGTTCTGGCACGTTTATGTTGTATTACTGCTTTTAGTTTAGAGGCATTTATTTCTTACACCAGTTAAAAGCAGTATTTATGTCCAAGGAGCTGAGCATGTTTGGGGAAAAGTTGCTGATTTGATAGTCCGTAGCAGGAAATTTAAAGAATTATTATTTCATTGGAAATGTCGGGGACATTTTCTGCTTCTGCATTTCTGATGTGTACTGGGAATGCATATTGAAAAATTGTACACAACAGCCTGTTATTTTCTTACTATTAAAATTATTAGAAAATTGTGGACTGGAGGTGCACTGTTTCCTAATCATGTGTTATAGAGCACAGAAACAGGCCCTTCAGCCCACCATGTCCGTGCTTGTGACACGCACCAGGAACATGGGAGCAGCAAATCATCACACAGGTTTTTTTTGAAAAAGTGTTCAATTTTGGTCAGATGGGAATAGTAGCATTGACTAGCATTTGGAGCAGTTAGCAGAAGTTTTCAATTTATCTTTTTAAAAAAAAAAACTGCTTGTGGAAAAATCAAATGACCTTTATGTGAAACAAGTTTACAGTAAGTTCACTCAGCAAAAGCATTTACATTTTTCATCGTATTAATTCTTAAATTGTAACTTTCCAATACAGTAAATCTAGACATTCTTGGTAATCTTGAGAAACAGATATCGTAGTGCGCCTTGCATCTGGTTAGAGTCTGGACTGGATTTGACTGGACTGGAGTAGAGATGAGACATCAACACCTACAGTGACTGCTCTCCATGGTTGAAAAATGGATGCAAAAAAAGTGTTCCATCTCAAAGCTCAACCATCCTTCTGTCCTAAAGTGTCTCTGTCTTCATGAATAATATATCCTCTTTTGTTTTTTGAGGGAGCGGGGATATGGTACTGGTCTTAAAATGTTATAAATAGACAGAAGCAAGCTAACTTGTGATCAAAGTAGTAGAGGAAGTGAATGCAAAGTTAATGAGCTTCACGTGAATGCAAAGATCAGAAGAAAATTGTCATTTATCTACAGAATAGTGGTTGTGTGGGAATTAACACCTGAAAATATTCATTAGTTTCTTCCAAAAGAAAGTTGTGAACGTTATCTGATTAGGGAGAGGATACAAGGATGAGAATTATCAATGTCACAGTGCAAAGCAATTATGTCAATCAATAATGTAGATCATAACTATTGATGAGGATTTTTGTTTGAGTCCCTTTTAGTTGGGGCAGGAAGAAACTTTACAGAACCGTTGGCAATTTGCAGAATTTGGCTAGAGTCAAAACGATAACACTGGCGCTTCAAAAAAGTTTGTTTTACACTCCATTTGCTTAACAGAAGCAATTTTAAGTAATTTTCCAACTTTGCAATACTGGTGAGAAGTCTTGTCTAACAAAAACCCATATTAAAAAGTTAGGCATGAGCTGCACATGATTTTGCAACATTTTTAAATAATGGTTGCAAAATTGCACACAGCGCATGCCTGAAGTTTTGAGATGAGCTCTCAAATGGGCATGGTCCTCTGCCAGAAGTGGGAAGTCAGAAAATTACTCCAATTATGTTTCTCACTCCTATTCTGTTTCTGAGGCTTTCCCCCTTCCCTCTTCTTCTGTTATACACAATTTGATTGAGCAGCTTGACTAAATTATATAAATAAGTTAAAATTAATTTATACCGTCTGCAATATTTCACATTTACACTCAAATGTTTGTATGCTAAAGAAAGCAAGAGTTAGAATTAACATAGTGCCTTTCACTTCTTTAGTACATCTCAGAGTGCTTCAGATTCAATGAAGTACTTTTGAAGTGCAATCTGTTGTAATGTAGGGAAATGCATCAGCCAACTTTTCACTCGAGTGCATTCTTATACCTACTGAGCTTTTGCTTAAATTGCCTAGGATTCATCAGTGGAGCCGCAAAAGCTCAAATAGTGTTTGTAAGTTAAACTTCTAGCAAGGGTGAGGGAGTTGGTGGGTGGATTTCTGACTGTCAAATTTTATTTGTTGCATTTTTCATGGATCAGCTGCAATTGAATTCTGTCCTGCTGTATTAGCTCATGAGTAAAATATCGATTTTTAAAAAAAATTTCATTAAGTTTAAATTTTAAAATGTGTAGGGATCCTGCAACTGAGAGAACGTCTGATCAGTGTGGGAACTTACAGCTGCTACCTTTGTATGGTGTTTAAGTTCTAATTTCCTTTTTTGTGGAAATACCCCAGGAATGGAAGCTTAGTGGCTGTGTTACTGGGCTAGTAATCCAGGGATAAAAACAAGAAATGCTGGAACCACTCAGCAGGTCTGGCAGCATCTGTGAAAATAGAAGCAGAGTTTACGTTTCGGGTCAGTGCCCCTTCTTTGGAACTGACAAATATTAGAAATGTCACAGGTTATAAGCAAGTGAGGTGGGGGTGGGGCAAGAGATAACAAAGGAGAAGGTGTAGATTGGACAAGGCCACATAGCTGACCAAAAGGTCATGGAGCAAAGGCAAACAATATGTTAATGGTGTGTTGAAAGACAAAGCATTAGTACAGATTAGGTGTTAACGGACTGAATATTGAACAGCTGCAAGTGCAAACCTGAAAAAAAAAAGTGGGTAAGCAAACTGAACAAACTAAGATGAAATGAAATAAATGCAAAAAAAAGATTGTAAAAAAAAAAATAACTAAAAATGAAAGTAAAGTGGGGGGCTGTCATGCTCTGAAATTATTGAACTCAATGTTCAGTCCGGCAGGCTGTAGTGTGCCTAATCGGTAGATGAGATGCTGTTCCTTGAGCTTGCGTTGATGTTCACTGGAACACTGCAGCAATCCCAGGACAGAGATGTGAGCATGAGAGCAGGGGGGAGTGTTGAAATGGCAAGCAACCAGAAGCTCGGGGTCCTGCTTGCGGACTGAGCGGAGGTGTTCCACAAAGCGGTCACCCAGTCTGCGCTTGGTCTCCCCAATGTAGAGGAGACCACATTGTGAGCAGCGAATACAGTGTACTACATTGAAAGAAGTACAAGTAAATCGCTGCTTCACCTGAAAGGAGTGTATGGGGCCTGGGATAGTGAGGAGAGAGGAGGTAAATGGGCAGGTATTACACCTCCTGTGATTGCAGGGGAAGGTGCCATGGGACGGGGACGAGGTGGTGGGGCTAATGATGGGGGTAATCCAGAGACCTGGACTAGTAATGCAGAGACCTGGACTAATGATCCAGAGATATGAGTTCAAATCCCACCACAGCAGCTGGGGAATTTAAATTCAGTTAATAAAATAAATCTGGAATAAAAAGCACATGTCAGTAATAACTACCAGATTGTTATAAAAACCCATCTGGTACACTAATGTCCTTTAGGAAAGGAAATCTCCCATCCTTATCGTCTGATCTGTATGTGACTTCAGGCCCACAACAATGTGCTTGATTTTTACGTGCCCTCTGAACTAGCAAACCACTCAGTTGACAGTACAACTAGGGATTGGCAATAAGTTCTCCCTTGCTAGTGACATCCCATGAATGAATTTTAAAAAAACTGGAGAAATGGAACCTCTCAAACCACTGCCCTCTAGTACCAGTAACATTTATTTCTGTAAGTTTATGATTCTCAAAATTTGTATAGTTTAGCACATAATGCTATCACGAAGACTGCCTATTCCATCTCCATAACATCTACCAACTTGGCCCCTGCCTCAGCTCATCGGTTTCTGAAAGCTTAATTTAAGCTTTTGTTATCTCTAGACTTGGAACATTCCAGCACACTACTGGCTGACCTCACACATTCTACCCACGTAAACTCTGCTGCCTGTGTCCTAATTCGCACCAAGTTCCTGTCACCCATCACCCCTATGCTCACTGACACATTGGCTCCTTGTTAAGCCACACCTTGATTTTTAAAATTCTCATCCGTGTTTTCAAATCCCTTTATGGCCTTGCTCCTCGTTATCTCAGTAACTCCTCCCATCCCACAACTCTCCGAGATAGCTGCGCTCCTCTAATTCTGACTTTAATCGCTCCACCATTGGTGGCCATGCCTGAGCTGTCAAGGTCCTAAGCTCTGAAACTCCCTCTCAAAACCTCTCCTTCTCTGTACTGTTACGGCCAGGTGAGAAGGGGTCTAGGGGTTCCCTCTCAGCCTTTGCCTGGTTTAACCGTAGCAGGGTTTAATTTTAGAAACACTGTTTTTAGCTCCCCCTCAGTGAATCCTTGTTCACTGCTCCAGTTGTAAATAAAAGAAATCAAACAGGTTTCCTTATATTTAAACAAGAAAGGTAGAAGTTTATTAATCATAAACTCTAACCCGGTTAACGACAATGAATATGCGACGTGACCCGTTAGCATGCATACGCGATAAACACACGCAGATAAAGAGGAAAAGTTTGAGACAATATCTGTTAGTTATTTACTGTCCTTTGAGTTCAATGTGGAATGTTTGATTGCCGGTAAGTCCTGCTATTTGTTGGAGCCCAGTTCACACTACAACTTGTTTCGATGTAGGAGTCTTTTTTCTCTCTCTCCCGAGGTTTACGTGTCTTCTGTGGGCCCGGTGGCTTGGGAGAAAGCAAGCGAGAGCCAGCCAGGGGAGGGGCTTGCTTGTTCCAGCCTCAGTTGCAAACTGCCTTCTGTTCCTTTCTGGATGGCACAATTCAACTCGATGTTGGCCAGCAGGTCAGTCATGTGACTAATTGGCTTAACCACTCCTGCGTTTGTGGATTGTATCACCTTAGCAGTCCCTGGAATGTGCTACCTTACACTTTCAATGTCTGGTGATTAAAATATAATTTGGGTTAATTGGCCCAGGAAGTAGTCCTTTATTTCCACAAGCAGCCTCTCTTAGTATGCAAAGGTCTGATGATCTCTTTAACAAGTTGTTTCTTCACTCCAGCAACAGTTTAAAATCAATGTTCATATGACAAAATTAATATACCTCATTCTTGGCAGGTGGGGGTCTGCATGATACTACCTTTTTTCCCTCCTTTAAGACACTCCTTAAAACCTACTTCTTTGACCAAGTTTTGGTCATCTGACATATCTATTTATGCGGCTTGGTGCCAGATTTTGTTCTACATTGCTCCTGTGAAGCACCTTGGGATGTTTTATTACATTAAAGGCACTGCAAAAGTACAACTTCTTATAATTACAAGACCTTATTTTCTTTGAAATTGTTTAGTGTTTTAAAATGGTGTAAACTAAGAATGACTCTTGCTGTCAGTATTTTTGAAAGTTGTTAACACTATAGGACATTTAGAAGGAGTGCGATATATATGTGCAGCAAGTTGGTTTAGTATTTTAAATATAGGTGTGCTCCATTCATTTTTGCATCATGCAAAATGTGCCGACTTGATATTCTACTGTTGGTGAGGTAATCAGTTTTGAAGGCATTATATGCAAAACAATAACAAACTCAACTTTTTACTGGACAATTATTTTTTTCAAAATAGAACAAATTCAGTGTGTTTTCTCTTTTTTGCTTCTAGCTCCCTGGACACAGATTCCTAAGTCTAGCAATAGGATTCTCGATTATTGTTGTAGTCCTTAGGTGCACATTTTCAAATGTAGCACATAAGTGCAGCTGCACAATCTATCTTAAAGCACAATTGTTCAGTGTTTTCAGATCTGGTCTACACACTCACCTAATGTGTTTTGCCTACATGCAAATATTTACTATTCATGATACAAAGATGTGTTAATGTACTTATGCATTGTCATGCAGGCCCACACCTGCCGAGAACGTGGCATATTAATTTCACCACACGGACATTAAATTTCAGATTGTTGCTGGGAGGAAGAGAAGGCCTGATACAAGGGGTTGCCAGGTCCCTGGCTAGAAGGACATTTTTGCATATTAACAGATAGGCTTGTAGACAAAGGAGCCACTCTCTGTTCCAATTCAATCCACAAACCGACATGGTCAGACCGGTTAGTCACATGTTTGACTGGCTGTGGCAGAGTTTGAACTGAGAGTTTTAAATTGGAGAGACTGTGCTTAAACTTGCAGAAAGCTGAATGCACCGGGACTGAAGCAGACCTCCTCTCCTCCTGTCTGCTCCCATCTCTTTCTCATGGAACTCCAAAACCCACTGAAGACATGTGAACCCCACGAGAGAGAAAAATCTCCGACGGTGAACAAGGATAAAGAAAAATACTGGGCCCCAACGAAACGCAAGACCATATCTTCAATCAAGGACTCTACAGCGAGCTTGAAGCACAGTAACAAAAAACCCTCCTCAGAGATTGCCTCAGACTTTTCTCCACTTTATTTTTCTTCTACTCTTTTCTGTCTCTATTTGCATGTGTGTATTGTGTATGCTTGCTAGCGTGAGCACGTTTTGTATCCGTAGGCGTCAATCGAATTAGAATTTAAGTTCAAGTTTAATAAATTTCAACTTTTCTTCTTTAAACCTAAGAAAGCCTGTTTGTGCTGGTTTCTTTGCCTTATAATTGGACAGTGGTGAACAAGGATTCACCAAGGGGGAGCTAAAACAGTGTGTTTTTTTTAAAATAAATTACAGTAAGACCAGGTGAAGGCTGAAAGGGGCTCCTAGACCTCTTTCTCACATGGTCATAACATTCTTTGTAACTCAACTAGATATAATGGAAGCTTCCCTTCTCCCTGTAAAATGCTTTGGTGAGCTGTTAAGTATTATGTTAAAACTTCTACAGTGCAGCAGATTTCCAGGCCATTTGCAAAAGTAGAAAAATTGGTTTAAGTCAACAAGCTAGCTACAGTGTCTGATATTTTAAACATGGGAGCTAAAAAGCTATTGATATATTGGACCTACTTTTGCAGTAAAAATAATTGAGACTGTTAGCGCTCATGGTTATGTGCAAATCAAATAGCAGTTTTCGGTATGTGTACATATGTAGCTAAGTATTAAAAAGTCTGGAAATTGCTGTGCAAAAATAGCAACTTCTCATTCATATATGTAACAACATGAAGTTTCTGTACTGCTGTACCACATATGAATGTACAAAGCATTCACAGAAAATTAGATGAATCAGTGGCACAGATAGAAATTAATAGGCTTGATCTAATAGCCATTATGGAGACGTGGTTGCAAAGTGACTGAAGTTGGGAATTTTCTTTATTCTTTCATGGGATGTAAGCATCCCTGGCAAGACCAGCATTTATTTCCCATCCCTAATTGCCTTGCAAAGGTGGTGGTGAGCTGCCTTCTTGAACCGTTGCAGTCCATGTGATGTAGATACACCCACAATACTTTTAGGAAGAGAGTTCCAGGTTTTTGACACAGTGATAGCGAAGGAATGGCTATATAGTTCCAAGTCAGGATGGTGTGTAACTTGGAGGGGAACTTGCAGGTGGTGGTGTTCCCATGCATCTGCTGCCCTTGTCCTTCTAGGTGGTACAGCTTGCAGGTTTGGAAGGAGCTTTCGAAGGAGGCTTGGCAGATCTCTGCAGTGGTATCTTGTAGATGATACATACTGCTGTCACTGCGCCGGTGGTGGATGGGGTGCTGATCAAGTGGGCTACTATCTTGGATGGTGTTGAGCTTTTTGAGTGTTGTTGGGGCTGCACTCAACCAGGCAAGTGGAGCGTATTCCATCACACTCCTGACTTGTGCCTTGTAGATAGATGGTGGACAGGCTTTGGGGAGTCAGGAGGTCAGTTACACAGCACAGAAATCCCAGTCTCTGACCTACTTTTGTAGCCACAGTATTTATATGGCTCATCTAGTTAGGCTTATAGTCAATGGTAACTCCCAGGATCTAGATGGTGACCGATTCATCAGTAGTAATATCATTGAATGTCAAGAAATATGGACTTGCATTTATATAGTACCTTTCATGACCTTTCACAGCCACCGGATGTCTCAAAGCACTTTACAGCCAATGAAGTACTTTTCAAGTGTAGTCACTCTTGTAGGAAACGTGGCAGCCAATTTGTGCACAGCAAGGTCCCACAAACAGCAATGTCATAATGACCAGGTAGTCTGTTTTTGTGATGTTGATTGAGGGATAAATATTGATCAGGAAACTGGGGATAATTCCCCACCGAAATAGCACCATGGGATCTTTAACATCCACCCAAGCAGGCGGATGGGGCCTCGGATTAATGTCTCATCTGAAAGACGGCACCTCCGACAGTGCAGCACTCACTCCAGTACTGCACTGGAGTGTCAGTCTAGATTTTTGTGCTCAAGCCCTGAAGTGGGACTCTAACCCGGAACCTTGTGATTCAGAGATAAGAGTGTTACCAACTGAGCCATGGCTGACACCAAGGCAATGGGAAATGGTTAGCTTCTCTTTTGTTGGAGATGGTCAATGCCTGGCACTTGTGTGTTGAATGTTATTTGCCACTTATCAGCCCAGGCCTGAATGTTGTCCAGGTCTTGCTGCATGCGGGAGCAGACTGCTTCAGTATCTGAGGAGTACCGAATGGTACTGAACACTCTGCAATCATCAGCTACGATCCCCGCTTCTGATCATCTAGGATACTTGACTTTTAGAAAAGATGGGAAAAATGGCAAAGGAATAGGGATCACACTGATAATAAAGGATGGGATGAAGACATTAGAGAGAAAGGATCTTGGCTCAGAAAATCAAGAGGTAATATTGGTTTGGATGGAGCTAAGAAACAGCAAGGGGCAGAAAACATTGGTGGGATTCCACCAATGTTTAAAGGTCCCCAATTGGTAGTTGCAGTGTTGGGCAGAGTATAAATCAGGAAATTAGAGCTGCATGTAATCAGGATAATACAGTAATCATGGGGGGCTTTAATCTTCAAAAGACTGAGGATGAGTTTATGGAATGTATACAAGATAGATTTCTTGATCAGTATGTTGAGGAACCAACCAGAGATCAGGCTATTTTGTATCTAGTGTTGTGCAAGTGAGAGAGTTAATTAATAACCTTGTAGAAAAGTGACCTTTATGGAAGAGTGACCATAATCTGATAGAATTTTATATTGAGTTTGAAAGTGATTTGATTATGTCCGGAACTAGGGTCTTAAATTTAAACACTGGAAACTACATAGATAAGAAGGGTCAGTTAGCTAAGGTACATGAGCAAACTGCATTAAAAGGTATGATGGTAGACGAGCAATGGCTAGCATTTAAAGAATACATAATTGGCAACAAATATACATTCCTTTAAGGCACAAAAACACCACCGAAAAAGTGGTCCAACTGTGACTAACAAGAGGGGTGAAGGATAGTATTGGATATAATGTTGCCATAAAGAGTAGTAAGCCTGAGGATTGGGAGGATTTTAGAATTTAGCAAATGCAGTCCAAGAAATTGGTAAGAGAAAAGAGAATATCAGAGTAGACTAGCAAGAGACTTAAAAACAGATTGTAAACATTTCTATAGGTATGTAAGTATGAAGAGATGAGTGAAAGTAAATGTTGGCCGGGATTTTATCCGGACGGCAGGGGTCTTGACCCTGGAAAAAGTGCTGGCCTCCTCCGGGGAAGGCCCAAGTGTCAATTAGGCACTTAGGTGGTCAATGGCAAGCCTTCTCCAAGATCAAGGACCCTGACAGTGGAAGTCCCGCCTGCTGCGAGCTGCCAGCTGATCAGAGGCTGGCAGCTCTTTAAGTGAGCAGCCCCACTGTGGAGGGGGTGGATGCTGTCGGTAGAGCACTCATCTGAGGCCCTGGGCCCAGGCCACAGGTAAGTTAGGGCAGGAGGGGTTTCATGGGATGGGGGTTGCGGGGGAGAGGGGTGTAGGAGGGTTAGCAGTAAGGGCAGGGTGTGGCTGAACGCTCCCCCCCACCTGATGTTGGGTCCCTCGTTCTAAGTGCCTTTTAACGAGGGACCCTTTCCTGGAGCCGGATAGGAACACACACGGGTTTGCTTGGTGCACTCCCCATGGGTCAACAGGCGCACCTGCTGCTGGGCTAATTCCGGTGGTGGCGGAATGAGGCCCTTAGTTGAGCATTAATTGCCCACTTAAGGGCCTCAGTTGGTGGGGCGGGAAGGCTGTTCACAGGCCTTCCCGGCCCAGACTTAATTTAGGTGGAGACGGGAAGGTCTTCCTTCTCCTCACCACCACCCCCCCACTACCCCCACGTTTGGTCACCATTCCGCACATTTATAGTTCTCCCCACCTCCAAACCTGACCCCCAGTTGACCTATTAGAGGCAGAGACAGGTGAAATTATAATGGGGAATAAGGAAATAGCAGAGACATTAAAGAAAAATTTTTTGGATCTGTCTTCACAGTAGAAGGCACAAAAAGCATTCTGGAACTTATGGGAAACCAAGGGTCTAGCGAGAATGAGGAAATTAAAGAAATATGTTCAAGTAAAAAATCATACTGGAAAACATAATGGGACTAGTGACACCAAATCCCCTGGTTCTGATGACCTGCATCTGAAGGTTTTAAAAGAGATAGCTGCAGAGATAGTGGAATTATTATTGCTATTCCAGAATTCCTTAGATTCTAGAACAGTTCCCAAGGATTAGAAGGTAGAAAACCTCACTCTACTATTTACGAAAGGAGGAATAGAGAGAAAATGGCAAACCATAGACCAGTTAGCCTAACATCAGTCATAGCCAAAATGCTAGAATCTAAATTTAGGGATGATTAAACAGAGTCAGCTCAAATTTATGAAAGGGAAATCATGGTTGACAAAAAACAAAAGTTTTTTTCAGCTAAAAGGATGGAGAAGGGAGAACCAGCGCATTGGGTGTGTTTTGATTTTCAAAAAAAAAAACATTGACTAAGGTGCTACGTAAAAGGTTATTCCACAAAATTAGGATTCATGGGATTGGGTGTAATATATTAGCAAGGAATGAGGATTGGTTAACGGACACAAAAAAAGTAGGAATGAACGGGACATTTTCGGATTAGCAGGGTGTAACGAGTGGGGTACCACAAGGCTCAGTACTTGGGCCTCAGCTATTTACAATCTCTATTAATAAATTAGATGAGGGGACTGAGTGTAATGTATCCAAGTTGCTGCTGGTAGAGTTATGTGGGAAAGTGAGTGGTGAGGAAAAAGGCTGCAGAAGGATGTCGTCGGGTTGGATGAGTGGGCAAGAAGATGGCAGATGGAATGGCCGAGGGTGAAATTATCCACTTTGATGGCAAAAATAAAAAAAGCAAAATTTTTTTTGAATGATGAGAGTCTGAGCTGTTTGTATTCAGAAGGACCTGAGTGCCCTTGTACATGAATCACATAGTTAACATGCAGATACTGCAAGTAGTTAGGAAGGCAAATAGTCTGTTCACTTTTTTTGCAAAGGGATTGGAGAATAAGAGTAAAGAAGCCTCACTACAATTATTCAGGATATAACACCTGATTTACTGTGTGGTTTTGGTCTCCTTACATAAGGAAGGACATACTTAACCTAGAGAGCATGCAACGAAGGTTCACTAGACTGGTTCCTGCGATGAGGGGATTGTCCTATGAGGAGAGATTGAGTCGACTAGGCCTATATTCCCTGGGGTTTAGAAGAATGAGAGGTTGATCTAATTGAAACCCAAAATTCTTAAGGGGCTTGACAGGGTAAATGCTGAGAAAATGTTTCCTTGGCTGGTGAAATCTAGAACACAGGTCACAGTCTCAGAATGTGTGGTCGGTCATTTCGGACTGAAATGAGGAGAAACTTCTGCACTCAAAGTGTTGTGTCTCATTGGAATTCTCTACCCCTGGAGAGCTGTGAATGCTCAGTCATTGGGCTGAATTTTATTCTCTCACCGCCGGCAATGGTGGGCGGGCGAAATAAAATGGCGGCCCACACTTTTTTGAGGATGCAGCTAAAAGGATGGATAAGGGAGAACCTGCCATGCTACCGCAATCTACCGCACAGCAGCTCAAGATAATATGCTGTTTGGGCCGCCTCACCATTCATGGTGGGGGCGGGCTCTGTGATGCCGTCAACAGCGCCAGCTGTCTGTGTGCAGGTGCTGGTGCCATTTTTAAAGGGCAGACAGACTTGCTGCTAAATGTAAATATTTAAGACCATTCCCTCCCCCCCACCCCCCCACTGGAATTGCAATTAAAAAAAATCACCCCTTCCTCCCCTCCAATGACACTTAGATAATAGTTGCCCTCTTCCCCCAGCAAAAGACTTAGATGCAGGACTTGGCCTTCCCCACCTCCCACACAACCCCCCCCCCCCCCCCCCCACCCCCCACCTGCCAAACTGCTCAAAGTGCAGAGGTCACCCCCTTCGCCCCCCTCCCCTACACTGTTAATACACATTTGACCCCATTCCACCCCCAGCCCCCCCAATTACACTGAAAATCCTAAATACCCCCCCTTCCCCACTTCGGTGATGCCAGCTTTCCCTGGATCGGTAAGTGAAGGTGCATGAGTGCCGGCCACTGCTCGTAAGATCCCGGGCAGCCGGTAAGATCGCTGACAATTTTATTTAAATGTAATCATTTTCTTAATTTACATATTCAAAATCAGGTCCTGTTGCCCAGTTGGGGGGGGGGGGGGGGAGGGGGGCGGCCGCCACTGCCGGGAAGATCGGGCCCGCACTCCTGGCGCGGGCTCCATGGTGGGCCACTGCCGGTACAATCTTCCGGTCCCACCCCCGCCACAGATCCCGACATTAGAACCTCAGCAAAATCTAGCCCATTGAGTGTATTCAAGATGGGGATCAATAGATTTTTGGGTACTAAGGGAATTACGGGATAGAGGAATAATGTGGGAAGGTGGAGTTGAGTTGGAAGACCAGACATGATCTCGTGAAGGACAGAACAAGCTTGAAAGGCCAAATGGCCTTCTCCAGCTCCAATTTCTTATGTTCTTATGTACTGACATCGTAAATACAGATTAAGCTTGCCATAAAACATTAGAGCTTGTCCATTCCAGTCTAGGTACCCTTTAACAGCATGGTAGGCCTTAATTACCACCAAACAACTCTCTTGTACTGAAAATTAACATTTGCATGTGTGGTGTCTGATTCCTTCAGCTTTTAGTTATTGTTGGGGATTTAAAAAAGAATAGTTTCTTTCTGTTTTGTTTTAACCTCTGACACTTAATCTAATCTTTCTTTCCTTTATTTCATTTTTCTATACCTGATTTGACATTGAATTTACTATTCTAATTTACATTTCCTGGTTTAGATGCTGCTGTTAATGATTCTTCAGTCTGATTATTTAAGGACAGACCGGGCTGCTCATTTCCACGGATCTCATGTGCCCTGTAGAGGGTGCCTTGCTGTTTGGATGCTCCACAAACAGTAACTTGCTGTGCAAAATCCCATAGAAAATTGATGAGCAAGTATCAGTCTAACGCACAGCTGTCATCGCTGAGAACAAAATCCGGCCTGTTGAATTCTTATGCTATTTATTCTAAGAAGATTTGAGACAAACTTGTGGAACTGTATTTTGTATTCTTCTGCTGACATCAATTTCAAAAGAAAACGACTATCTCTGGAGTCTGATTCTAAGTGAAAATTTGTCACCATCACTACATGAGTAAAATATAGATGTGGACATTGTCCACATTATCTTTGGTCTCATAATGGGATCCCTCCAAAATCAAAAACAATACTTTTTTGGAATGTTTGGTCAATTCCTAACTCTAAAGGGGTTGCGCAGCATTGCCCTTCTGCCAGGGTTTCTCTGAACTTAACAAAAAGTAAAAAACTTTTTTCGTATACATTAAGTGCAATATAGTAAGTGATCTTTAATTCAGCAGCTCTGAAACAGGCAGATAGATTGCATTCATGCTATTCTCTGCCACCAAGCAGCTAATCCAAACAGTGTTCAGTTGTCGGTGCTTCCATTTCACTGCATGAGCTATGAACTGTTAACAAGATGTGCAGATCTTATATTTGCAGTTTATGCAATTATACAAAGGGGTTGGAAAGTACGGCCACTGGTTATGAGCAGTCTATCTTGCCACTGATGGATATTTTGGGGTAGATTTTAACTATTGGGTGGCTAACTGGCAGAGTGCTATCTGGCTGCCCAGTAGTGCTTGTGAAAGGCCTGGTCCATTTTGAGGGGCTTCATATTATATGCTGCAGGTTGTGATTGGCAAAGGAGTGTCCTGATGTAGTTCGTTGACTGTGGGCTGGCAGTATGCCAGGAGGCTGACCTGGCCAAGGGAAAGATAGGTCCTAGGAGAGCAGGAGCCCACGTTATTGTTGTGCAGTCTATAGGAGTGCACACCTGCTCCTCGAGCATCCATAAAAAATGATTTAAGCACTTGCGCTTCTGACTTTGGTATGCCCAGGTTTCACTGATCGGAGCATCCATGCCCGACGCTGTAACTAGTAGTCAGTTAAAATGGCATCAGTGCTCCATGCATACCATAGGTCCACATTTGCATAGATTAACAAGACTCCTGACTGATTTGCCTTGGTCACTTACTAGAAAACAGCAGTGGAGTGGGAATCGGGTGGTAGGTCCGCCATCACTATTTTATCTACATTTTTGATGGCTGGAGGAAGTTAAATTCTTCCTCCTTCCTTGTCTTCTCATGCCAAAAGTGTCTTGGGAAAGGCTAATTAAAATTTGGGAGAAAAAAAACTCTGTGGAGCCATTCTGATCTTTGTTTTGCATGTTGAGGCCTTTTTACAGATTCTAGTGTGTTCCAGCAAAAGGGCGTTATGCCCATAGTGGCACTTGGAATTTCTTGTGAATATCACAAAATCTTGCATCATTCTTTTGGAAGATTTACTGTAGATGAAACTTTAATTTAGTTGAAAAAGGGGGAAAATTATAAACAACCCTTCTGGGGTGAGATCTAGACTGCAAATGCACATAATGGGCAGAGTGAGGAACTTATCATGGTAATTCTAACGTGGAATGGGCAAACATAGTTTCTACAGCATCCAGAAGGATTTTTGAGAGTCTGTGAGAAGCAAACTCCTTGCTGGGACTTGACCATGTCTTCTCAATTTCCATCAACTTCCAGGGTTCAGTTTGCTTATATGGAGGTCTCCTGCTCCTTGAAGGCTTCTTGCATTGCCAAGCACTGCCTTCTGTTGTGGACTGCTTTCTCCTATGTTAAAAAAATGTAATGGGGATGAGTGGTATTGCATTATTGATAAGTGACATTCAAGCAGCCCACATTAAGTTCTGTAGGTGGGGGCCACAAGGAACTTCTGGGTGCTTCCCAGGGCACAGTACCCTTATGGTACACTACATTCACTGTGCCCTTGTCCAGCAAAATTGTCCCATTTATCCTTTTACATAGAATTAATATCACAGAAACTGTCCAACTGGGTGATGTCAATATTTATGGTCCACATCAGCCTCCTCCCTTTATACTTAATCTCAAGCTAAATGCATGTCCCACTATTCCATTCTCCCTCATGTACTTACCTAGCTTCCCCTTAAAAACATCTATGCTATTTGCCTCAACTACTGAACGAGGTGGCAAATTTCACATTATAACCATCCTCTGGGTAAAGACGTTTCTCTTGAATTCTTTATCTGATGTATTAGTGACTATCTTGTATTCATTTCCCCTAGTTTTGGACTCGCGTACAAGTGGAAACATCTTCTCTACATCTACCCTATCGAACCCCTTTACAATTTTAAGGATTAGGTCACCCCTCAACTTCCCCTTTTTGAGAGAAAACAGTCTGAGCTGGTGCAGCCTTTCTTGGTAGTTGCAACCTCTCAATTCTGGTATTATTCTTGTAAATCTTGTTTGCACCCTCTGTCGTTTTTACTATATGGAGGCAGAACTGTGCACAATTGTGCAACTACTTTCTTATCAGTAAGGTGAAAATACAGTTTAGAATTTTGTGCACTACTTGTTTTAAAAAAAAAACTAATTTCACATTGATTGGTCAGTAGTGATTGTGATGGTGTTTACATTCAAACCTAAATCCTTATGCTGCAATCTGATTGTAATGCCTCATGCTTGGCCATATCAGTCACAGGAAAGTACTGTGTGAGAAAGCACCACTACAGCTATCAAGCTGGCTGAACTGCACATGAAGATTTGGAACTTTGTGAGGGAGTATCTTGCTAGTTCCATTGGTAAGTTGAAATAACAGCTTTTTAAAACGTAGATGCCTTTATATTGCACCTTAATCGCCTTTTGCAGAATAATACGATTAAATACTTTAATGTGTATTAACTGTTATGTGGGCAAATACAACAATCAGTTTACATACTTCAAATCTCACAAACAGCAATTGTGAATGACAAATCTTTTTTTGTGGTATTAGTTGTGGGAACAGTTATTGGATTGGACATTTGGAGAACATCCTATGCTTTCTTAAATGATGCCTTGGACCCTTTGTTAGCTTGAGCCCAGAACAAGCAGTTGGGGTCTTTTATTCGAAGTTCCATGCAGAAGGTAGTACTTACGATGTAGCACTCCCACAGTACTGCACAGTATTGCTTGAATCTGTTGTGCAAAAGCTCCCCTTTTTACAAAAGAAATTGAAGTTGCATGAATTTTTCAGATGAGATTGATTTGGAGAAAAGTCACCTGTAAATAATGTTACTGTGAGATAATGAAATCAGTCCAACTTGTGAAGTCCAAAATGAAGAAAATAACTAGTATACTAGTACAGTATTATCTAAAGCTACAGAAAACATCTAACTTTTGCCAAGAGCTACATTCCCTTAATGTTAAACAAACTTTAATTGGTCAAGATTCTAGTCACGTTCATAAATTGCACATACATCAGTCAAATGAGATGGAGCATGATGAATATGTTGTTGTATTTATAAATGCACCTTCAGTAAGGATGGAAAAGCAATAAGCTGAAGAAGGAAGCCATTTGATGACTGCAGTGTCACAGTGATAACTGGAACTGTGAAAGATGTATAAAGAGAACATAAAACAAAATGTACACCAAGCATGGGAGCAGATAGCACCCATTTAAAACTAAGAATAATGGCCATTTTTTTCCACTTCCTTGCTATCTTTCCTCTATAAAGTATGGCTGGGAAGATGGAGGAATCCTTTTTCTATGCCTACACCTATGCTGCCTATGGTTGAAACTTATGTAGACTTTTTCCACTGGAGAAATACTTGACTTTTCTTGCTGTTGAAGTACAAGCTGAGATCAGAAATTGAATGACTGGGAGACTGAATCTGCATCTGACTGCTATGGCACAATCTGGTATTTCAACATGGCATCTTGCTGTACTGCTCGAGAGAGGGGCATGATATTAACTAACCACTTCAACAGAAGGTAAAAATCATGCAGGAAAAGTACATCAGTGTTTAATATTCACACATAGGTGCTGTTGTATTCTGAGCACTCAAGGCTGCAGGTGATGGATATATGTTGCACTATCTGCTTATTTTCTGTCTTTGGTTCTTGATCTTCAATGAAACACTCCACATATCTTAGATTCATGGGGGTCAGGCTTTATTATTTAAAATTTAGGTTCCACACTAACACAACTCATACTGAATGAGTACAAAATATTACTTTGTAAAATCTGTTGCATAATTAACACACAATATAATTCTTCTTCTTTCTTTCTTTCTTTTGGGCCTCCTTATCTCGAGAGACAATGGATACGCGCCTGGAGGTGGTCAGTGGTTTGTGAAGCAGCGCCTGGAGTGGCTATAAAGGCCAATTCTGGAGTAACAGGCTCTTCCACAGGTGCTGCAGAGAAATTTGTTTGTTGGGGCTGTTGCACAGTTGGCTCTCCCCTTGCGCCTCTGTCTTTTTTCCTGCCAACTACTAAGTCTCTTCGACTCGCCACAATTTAGCCCTGTCTTTATGGCTGCCCGCCAGCTCTGGCGAATGCTGGCAACTGACTCCCACGACTTGTGATCAATGTCACACGATTTCATGTCGCGTTTGCAGACGTCTTTATAACGGAGACATGGACGGCCGGTGGGTCTGATACCAGTGGCGAGCTCGCTGTACAATGTGTCTTTGGGGATCCTGCCATCTTCCATGCGGCTCACATGGCCAAGCCATCTCAAGCGCCGCTGACTCAGTAGTGTGTATAAGCTGGGGATGTTGGCCGCTTCAAGGACTTCTGTGTTGGAGATATAGTCCTGCCACCTGATGCCAAGTATTCTCCGAAGGCAGCGAAGATATATAATATTCATGCAATATTACGTGTAGCAACATTGCTGATCTAACAAACTAATTCGATTAATGATTACCAAATCTGGAAGGCACCAAAAGATGTTCACAGCAGTTGTCAGCTTTCTTTTACCCAGGATGCAGATCTCACTGTTCTAGTTATTGTCTCTCAGATCTGAGTCCTGATCTTCACACCTGACAATTAAACCATTGTGTTGAAGGAAAGTTACAAAACTAACATCTTTGAGTGGTAACAATAGTGGACCAATAAAAGCCTTACATGTAATTTTAGGAATATTGCATCCTTACTACTGACTGCATTCCTTTCATGGGGGTGGCCTTGTAGGATTGATTTTGTATAAAGTTAGCTACAATTCAAGACTTTTGATAGTCTGTATATTAATTAATTCAAAATCTAATAGCCTCTGTCTTAACCTTTTTAGATACATGCATGTTTATGCCTGATTAATTTTCATTCTAATTTGAATTTACGAATACATCCCAGGAATGGCACTGATGCAAGCACAAGTTTCTACTCCAACAAAGCAGGCTTGGCTCCATTAATAAGATATCACAATTTTTATAAAATTTGGACAAATGAATCATTGGTCCAGAGTTCGTTAGGTAACTATCTTCCTGTCACGTGAATTAGAGTCATAGAAAGATACAGGACTGAAACAGGCCCTTCGGCCCACCGAGTCCACGCCAACCATCAGCCACCCATTTATACTAATCCTACATTAATCCCATTTTCCCTCTCACATCCCCACCTTCCCTCAATTCTCCTACCATCTACCTACACTAGGGGCAATTTTTTTTTTACAATGGCCAATTTACCTATCAACCCGCAAGTCTTTGGCATGTGGGAGGAAACCGGAGCACCCGGACGAAACCCACATGGTCACAGGGAGAACTTGCAAACTCCGCACAGGCAGTACCCAGAACCGACAACAGGCTTGGCTCCATCAATAAGTTGGCGCAATTTTTATAAAATTTGGACAAATGAATCATTGGTCCAGAGTTCATGAGAATAGTTGACGAATCCAACAAATCGTTGCACTGCTTTTACATCTGTTGGTTGCCGCATCGCTGCTACTGCTCTCACCTTTTCGGGGCAAAGACATTTTACTCAGTGCATGACCTATGTACTGGACTTCAGGAGTCTTTAATTGCAATTTTTTACTTGTTCAGCTTCAGGCTCATCTGGCGAGCTCTGTCTAGCATTCGCACTAGATTTTGATCATGGTCAGCAATGGCTTCTTCCATAGTGTCTCCGCATCCATAACCTAGCAGATCATTCACTATATCTTCCACTCCGGGAAGATCTATTTCATGCTGTCTGCGTTGGTACTTCTCTGGAGATGTGGAAATGCCAAACGGCACTCACATCTATCTGTATCTCCCAAATGGCATCCAGAACATAGATAGAAAGCTTGCTGCTTTCATCCAGCTTCAGTTGCCAGTAACCATCCTTTGCATCTAGGGTAGTGAAGATTTTTTGCCTTTGCAAGTTGTGGCAAAATGCCTTGGTTGGTTGGCATGGGGTAGTGTGATCTCTTCAGAGTTTTATTTAGATCCTTTGGGTCGATGCATACTCTCAGCTTTCCAGGTTGTTTCACAGCTGCCATGCTGCTCATCCATTCTGTAGGAATTGTCATTTTCTTGATTACTCCCTTCTTTTCCAGCTCTTCTAACTTGTCTTTCTGGCTGGCCTTGAGGGCAACTGGAACTTTCCTCGGCAGATGCTGAATTGGTCTTACTCTCTCATCGACTTCATGATATTCTCCAAGAAGACAAGCTGAAGTAAATTCTCTTCATTGTGACAGATTTTTGTGTAGACTGGTGGTTAGCTTTTTATCTGTCTATCTCCAGTTGGATTTAATCAAAAGCAGATGGAGTGATACCATCCAGATAACTACTATTGTTTGGCTTTCCTCATCTATGTGCTACACAGTCAGAACCTGAATTATGTTATATTTCGATTGCTATACACAGCAATCTCTGTTTTATTTGTTATTCCCTGTACTGAGAGTTGTAGGATGGGGAAGAATATGTGAAAATAATGTAAGTTGATCAAATGCCATTATAATTTTGATCTCAAAATATTGTTAAGGTTGTACTGATTCATTGACATTATTATCCATTAATATTACTATATTTAGGTTTATACTGATTTTAATTTAGTGCTGTCTCGCATAGAAACTGGTCACGACATTAAAAACACAACTATTTTTGGTCTTCAATATATATGCATCAAATGAAAAATAGGTGGACTGGTCTGGGGTTTGACATTCGCTTATTACTGTGCAGAATAAGCTAGTACACTTATAACCATGAAATAGTTGAACTATTTGCTGTTGTCACGCTCACGTGACGTGCAGCGATTGAAATACACAACCCAAACCAACTATAAAAAAAGACTTTCCCTTTAAAAAGTGGACAGTGTGCTGCAAAATGGCCACCGTAGGTCATAAGACCTTTCCCTGTATATTCAAGCTGTCTTACTGTCTGGTAAGGACAATATGATGCATTCTGAACTAAGAGGTGTCAATTATACCCATCCTGAACCCATCAAGACACATTTTTGAATTAAATTTGTTCTTCTGAAACAAAGAAGGTGTGAATTAGCTACATCCTGGGCCATTGTTGCTCACCTCAATGAGGAGGCTCTGCGTCTCTCAACAGAGGCAACATTTTGACTTTAAAAGTAGCTTTTTGGAGAGAGAGAAAGAGAGAATCACCAAAAGCCTGTCCAGCCAAGAGCTGAGATCTCCAGCATAAGCCCTGCTTTGAATTCTACACTTGAACTTGTGCAGCAGAGAACTGAAAGTGATTACCGTATCCAGACTAAAATCTCAACCAACAGAAAAATCTACAAGCAACCCAGGCCTGCAACTTGAAAAGAGAATTGATCTCTGAGAAGATTTAACAGGTTTACCTTGAACCCTGAACATCTACCTCTTTTCAAACCACTTAACTCTTTTCCTCTCTATCTGTCTCATCGTGTGTTTGTGTGTGTGCATGAGAGAGAGAGAGAATGAATGTGTGGGTGTGGTTGTGACAATTTCGGGAATGAATATTGCTCAATAAATAGCTAATCCTCTGTATTAAACCTACCAGAAAAGTTGTTGCTCTCTGTTTATTTGACAAAACACAAAGGGATTTAATCCCTAGTAACAAAAAACACTGGCTGTGATCAGTTGGAAGGTGAACAGTGGAAACCACCCATTCCCCTTCCTACCTGTCAGTAACAAATTGGGGCCTCAAAGCCACGATCTGAACCGTCAGATAAGTGAGAGATTTGAAAATGGGAGGAAAATTGACTTCTTAAAATTGTGGAGAAGTAAACAAACAGATTTTCTTGTATTCTTCTGATTTTTCTGTATTCTTATTTTTCTCTATGGTGCTAGAAACAAAAGAGGTGGCCCCATTTAGTGCTAAGGAGTTTGTAGAGCAGGGGGACATATCCCATGATAAGTTAAATTAAGTACTGAAGATTTAAAAAAGTTTTCCTACAGAGGTGGGAATCGCTTTCAAACAAAAGGCAAAGAAACCTCAGAGGTGTAATAATAATAGGGGATTTCAAATTCCCCAGTATCAACTGGGATAGTCTTAGTGCAAAAGGCTTATAGGGGGCGGAATTCTTAAAATGCATACAGGAGAGCTTTTTGAGCCAGCGCATAGAACGTCCTGCAAGAGAAGGGGCGGTACTGGACCTAATCCGAGGGAATGAAGCCGGACAATTGGTAGAAGTGTCAGTGGGGGAGTATTTCGGGGATAGTGACCATAACTCTTTAAGATTTAAGGTAGTTATGGAAAAGGACAAAGATGGACTGGAAATAAAGGTCCTGCTTTGGGGGAAGGCCGATTTCAGTATGCTAAAACAGGATCTGACCAAAGTGGACTGGGAGAAGCTACTTGTAGGAAAATCTACATCAGACCAGTGGGAGTCATTCAAAGAGGAAATAGTGAAAGTTCAGAGCCAACATGTTCCCGTTAAGGTGAAGGGTAGAACCAACAGGTCCAGGGAACCCCGGATGTCAAGGGATATAGAGGATTGGATCAGGAAAAAAAAGGAGGCTTATGGCAGATTCAGAGCACTGAAAACAGCGGAGGTAATAGAGGAGTATAGAATGCGTAAGGGGGTACTTCAAAAAGTAATTAGGAGAGCGAAGAGGGGACATGAAAAAGCACTGGTGGGCAAGATAAAGGAAAATCCCAAGGTGTTTTATAAGTATATTAAGGGCAAGAGGATAACCAGGGAAAGAGTAGGGTCCATTAGGGACCAAAGTGGCAATCTGTGTGTGGAACCAGAGGACGTAGGTGAGGTTTTAAATTATTACTTTTTAGCTGTGTTCACTATGGAGAAGGACGATGTAGGTGTAGAGATCAGGGAGAGGAAATGTGAAATACTTGATCAAATTAGCATTGAAAGGGAGGAAGTATTAGCTATTTTAGTGGGCTTAAAAGTAGATAAATCCCCAGGCCCAGATGAGATGTATCCCAGGCTGTTATGTGAGGCAAGGGAAGAGATAGCAGGGGCGCTGACACAAATTTACAAATCCTCTCTGGCCACAGGAGAGGTACCAGAGGACTGGAGGACAGCGAATGTGGTACCATTATTCAAGAAGAGTAACAGGGATAAACCAGGTAATTGCAGGGCGGTGAGTTGAACATCAGTGGCAGGGAAACTATTCGAAAAATTTGTGAGGGACGGGATTAATCTCCACTTGGAGAGGCAGGGATTAATCAGGGGAAATCAGCATGGCTTTGTCCGGGGGAGATCGTGTCTAACTAATTTGATTGAATTTTTCGAGGCGGTGACAAGATGTGTAGATGAGGGTAAAGCAGTTGATGTAGTCTACATGGACTTCAGTAAGGCTTTTGATTAGGTCCCGCATGGGAGATTGGTAAAGAAGGTAAGAGCCCATGGGATCCAGGGCAATTTGGCAAATTGGATCCAAAATTGGCTTAGTGGCAGGAGGCAGAGGGTGATGGTCGAGGGTTGCTTTTGCGAGTGGAAGCCGGTGACCAGTGGTATACTGCAGGGATCGGTGCTGGGCCCCTTGCTGTTTGCAGTATATGTTAATGATTTAGGCATGAATATAGGAGGTTTGATCAGTAAGTTCGCAGATGACACGAAAATTGTTGGTGTCGTAAATAGTGAGGAGGAAAGCCTTAGATTAAAGGAGAATTATAGATGGGCTGGTAAGATGGACGGAGCAGTGGCAAATGGAATTTAATCCTGAGAAGTGTGAGGTGATGCATTTTGGGAGGACTAACAAGGCAAGGGCATATACAATGGATGGTAGGACCCTAGCAAGTACAGAGGGTCAGAGAGACCTTGGTGTACTTGTCCATAGATCACTGAAGGCAGCAGCACAGGTAGATAAGGTGGTTAGGAAGGCATATGGGATACTTGCCTTTATTAGCCGAGACATTGAGTAAAAGAGCAGGGAGGTTATGATGGAGCTGTATAAAACGCTAGTTAGGCCATAGCTGGAGTATTGTGTACAGTTCTGGTCATTGCACTATATGAAGGATGTAATTGCGTTGGAGAAGGTGCAGAGGAGATTCACCCGGATGTTGCCTGGGCTGGAGCATTTCAGCTATGAACAGAGACTGGATAGGCTAGGATTATTTTCCTTGGAGCAGAGAAGGCTGAGGGGGACTTGATTGAGGTATACAAAATTATGAGGGGCATTGATAGGTTAGATAGGAAGAAACTTTTTCCCTTAACGGAGGGGTCAGTAACCAGGGGCATAGATTTAAGGCAGGAGGTTTAGAGGGGATTTGAGGAAAAAACTTTTCACCCAGAGGGTGGTTGGAATCTGGAACACACTGCCTGAAGAGGTGGTAGAAGCAGGAACCTTCACAACATTTAAGAAGTATTTAGATGAGCACTTGAAATGCCATAGTATACAAGGCTACAGGCCAAGTGCTGGAAAATGGGGTTAGAATAGATAGATGCTTGATGGCCGGCACAGACACGATGGGCCGAAGGGCCTGTTTCTGTGCTGTATAATTCTATGAACCTGGACTAGTGAAGAGTCTAGTTAACCAGGTTAAACTTATCTCTGAGCCCAAAGAAGAGGCAAGCATGGAATCTGAAACTGAAAGGATAGCCCTAGCTAGAATTCCAAAGGAAAGGGAGGGTATGAAGTTGAAAAAGAGATGCAATTGTAGAAGGAAAGAGAGGAAGTGGCAAGAGAGTTTGGGTTAGAAAAGCAACAAACAGAAGGTAAGCATGCTACCAGATACTCGAACCTTATCCTCAATTCAGAGCAAAACTTTGATGTACTGAGACACTCACAGTCAGTGCTAAAATTGAATGAGGAGGAGATTGAGTCATATTTTATCCCATTTGAAAAAATAGCTACCGGGCTAAAATGGCGGAAAGAATTTTTGACTCTCTCTTACAAGGCGAGTTTGTGGATAGGTCTCATGAAACTTTTCCTCTGTTATCAGAATAGAGTTCTTCACGTTATGAACAAACAAAAACAGCAATTCAAAATGCATACGCATTAGCACCCAAAGCCTTTCGACAGAAATTCAGACACACTTGGAAAAGACCTGCCCTGAATTTGAAGAAAACCTATGGCTTTCGATTACTGGATATGATCTTTCAAGCTAGAACCCTCATATGAAAACTTGCTGGAAGAATTTAAAAACAGCACCTAGTTAATATAAGGACCCATATTAAAGGACAAAGAGTTATAAGGATAAGAGAAGCAGCAGAAATGGCCAATGACTATGAATTAATATACAGACCCCCACTCAGAATAAATTTTGGCCTAGTAGCTCTTACAGGTTAGGGAGAGATAACAGGGATGCAAATGAGGCAGAAGTGGGCTCGAGAGAGGAGAGTAGGGAAAGAAAACCAGATCAGTCTCCAACTTTTAAAAGGAGGAACACAAGAAATAGGAGCAGGAGTGGACCATATGGCCCATCGAGGCTGCTCTGCCTTTCAGTATGATCATGGCTGATCTTGGGCTTCAGCCACACTTTCTTGCTTGCTCGGTATATCCCTTGATTTCCTGAGAGACCAAAAAATCAGTCGAATGCAGGCTTAAATTTATTCAATAATGGAGCATCCACAACCCTCGAGGGTAGAGAAACAAGAGAACCCAGATGATAAGCAAGTAGGGGCATGCCCAATGTGTTTCCTGTGTGGAAAATTTGGGCACGTCAAGGCAGATTGTTGGTATTCCAAAAAACAAACTAGGGGGCTGCAGTCAAGCCAGTGTCCATATCTATGACAGTAATGAGCATGTGCTCCGATTTCACCCAAGAACAAAATACCTACCAGAACTTTATACAAAAAGGGAAAATGACTCCTTTTGTATCCCAGGTACCGGGCAAAGAGATAACCATCATCAGGGATACTGGGTGTTTTCAAACACTGCTGCCACCTGAAAACAGAACAAATACCACGGTATTGGTAAAAGGGCTTACTGGAAATTGCTTGAAGGATTTGTGATAGCTGGGGTAATTCTGAGCTCACTAATGCAGGGGCTCGACCTATTGCTGGACAATCATTTGGCAGGAAGCACAATACTTTATCCAGAGGGTCTCGAGAAGTCCACGGAGAGTGGAAAAACTGAGGGGAACAAATAAAACTCTGCACAGCGGCAGAGGGCTGAGGAAGTCCAAAAATCCTGCAGGGGGTGATGGGGCCAGTCAAGATTAAAGAATTTAAAGAGGCCAAGATGAAGCCAGTGGAATTTAAAGGTACTTAGATAAAAGCAGCATAGGTTGAAGGAAAAGCACCAGAGATATACTTAGCAGAAACCTTCTTTTAAAATTTTAAATAGGGACAAGGAAAGTTCCCAAACAGGCAAGCCAGGAGTGAGGGAGATGCCTCACCTAGCTGAAGTGCCACAGGGAGTGCAGCAGAAGCTGGACAGCCATCTGTAAGGAGTAGTGTTCCAGAGGACATGGAGCAGATTAGGGAAAAGTCCAACCCTGAAGGAAAAAGGAAGGTAAGAAACCCTAAAGTAAACAACACATGTGAAAGCCACAAGAAAACTAAATGTGAAGTTAGCATGGATGTGCCCAGCGAATAATCAAAAGGTCGGGCTCTAAATCCAAAGCTAACTGAGCTCCACAAAACAGATTCAGAACTCACTAAGGACAAAGTGCAGAAGGAGAACCCAGATGCCTCACAGGAGCCAAAAACAATTTATCACCTACTATCACCCTAGAGATGGGAATTATCACTGTTCCAGAACCTGAACTATTAAATCAATGTGTTTTGGAAGCAACAGTTAATGGATTAAGGTCTGTACAGGCAATGAAATTTGAAAACAACCAGGAACAATGCAGTAATGGAAATTTGCATAGTACAAGCTTTGGAACAGAAAAGCTGCCAAACGGATAAAAAATAAACAACTTTGTAAACAGAAGCTTTCCTGGGGCAAAACATAATTGCCAAACAGTCAAATCGATTATAATTGTGCCTCATCCAAAGAAAGGGTGATGTAAAACTCAAACTTGAACATGAAATGGCTGTTACAGACAATGCCAGCTATAGCAATTGTAAGATTGAGGTGTGGCTGTTATGTGTGCAGTGGTGTGACCCTATACCTACCTATTTACATTCCTTTCTTCCTTCTTCCCTCCCTGCCAAGGAATTTAATTTTTTTGCCCTTTTGGGGGAGGTTGCACACTCACATGATGTGCAGCGATTGAAATACAGAACCCAACCAAAGAATTATATTTTTAAAAAATGAGTTCTCCTTTAAAAAGTGGACAATGTGCTGAAAAATGGCCACGGAAAGTCAAAAGACATGGCCCTGCATATTCAAACTCTCTTATTAACTTGTAAGGAGAGAAGGATATATTCCAAGCTAAGAGGTGTCAATTGCGCCCATCCTGATCCCATCAAAAGACATTTTTGAATTGTTTCGGAAGAAGCCATTCAAAGAGAGTGTGAAATACCTACATCCTAGGCTATTGCTGGTCACCACAGGGAGGGGACTCTGCGTCTCCCAACAGAGGCAACATTTTGACCTTAAAAAGCAGCTCTATTGTGCGCGCGAGAGAGAAATAATCAGAACATTGTCCCCAAAAGGCTGTGCAGCTGAGAGTTGAGATCTCCAAAAACCAAAGAAGGTGCTCTGTTGTGAATTTTACACTTCAGCTTGTGCAGCAGAGAACGGAAAGTGATCACCGTCTCCAGACTAAAATCTCAACCAACAGAAAAATCTGCAAACACCCTAGACCTGCAACTTTAAAAGAGAAATTGACCTCCAAGAAGATTCAAACAGGTTTCCCATGAACCCCGACCATTTACCTCACTTCAAACCACTTACCTCTTTTCCTTGCTGTCTTTTGTATGTGTGTGCGAGTGGGTGTGTTTGTGACAATTTCAGGAATTAATATTGCTCAATAAATTGTTAATCTTCTGCTTTAAACCTACAAGAAAAACCTGTTGCTGTCTGTTTGATGATTTAAACACTAAAGGGTTAAAACCCTAGTTAGAAAAACACGTGCTACAGTTAAATAAAAGCAAAATACTGCGGATGCTGGAAATCTGAAATAAAAACAAGAAATGCTGGAACCACTCAGCAGGTCTGGCAGCATCTGTGAAAAGAGAAGCAGAGTTAACGTTTCGGGTCAGATGCTGCCAGACCTGCTGAGTGGTTCCAGCATTTCTTGTTTTTATGTGCTGCAGTTAGTTGGGAGTTGAATAGTGGGAACCACCCACACCCCTTACTATCTGTCCTTAACACTGTATATTCATTAATTCCTTAAGTTTGTCCCTGTCAGTTTTTTGATGTGATACTGTTTGGTGTTGTATGCATTTGTCAATTAATATTGTGCAATATGTGAAGAAAATATTCAGAAAAGATGCAGTGACTTGTATCACATTTTTATCTCATAACCCAGAAGGTCTGTCAAATTTCTGAACAAAATACTTGTTACTAAAACATTATTGAATCTCAAATGTTCTGTACAATACTGTAAACATGCCAAGAATATCTTGTGAAAAAAAGCAGGGAGGAGGTAGATTTAACCCCCTCCTCCAAAAAAAGGTGGGCTTCAGTCAAGTGACACCAACCCACTCCAACACACCCAATTCTGGTTATAATGGTGGGGGGGGGGGGGAATAGCGGTGTGGTGACAACTCCCTACCCACCCACTCACCTGGCTTGTTCCTCTCAAGTATGCATCTAGCTTTCCTGAGGAAAATCAAGGATGCATGAAAGTTCAAAATTGGAGGAGTGCAGAGATCCCAGGGTTGTAGCACTGGGAGAGGTTAGATATAAGGCTCAGGAGGGATTTGAAAATGAGGATGAGAATTTTTTAATTTCTCTGTTTACCTTTCATGGTATGTTGTTCCTTCAAAATTAGCAAAGATACAGATGGTGGATTCTGAAATTTGGTCAAACATACAGCAACTTGGGCCTTAGGATTGTAGAATGTACATAAGTGACTCTGGCATCTGAAGAAATTATACCCCAAAATCTTAACTGCAAGAAACATTTGGGCAGGGATCATAATGTGCAATTAACCTGTGCCCGTTTATCTAAATGCAGGAGCACAGCATGTCATTTCCATGCTGCCTGCTCATTAAAATGATTGTTGCTTCCAGCCAGCACTAACTGCGCTGAGCAGTGGGGGACCAAAATTGAAATTTTGTAGTACTTCTTAAAGCTTGCCCGTCTTAAAGCTAGACTGTATCTCTTCAAGGGGAGGTGCATTGTGGCTGGAACCGTTGGCAGATTTCACTGAAGATGTCCTTACTGAAGTGCAGATGCCTCATACATTGTTCCTACCTGAGGTTCAAATATGAAAATTGTTCCCTGAACACCCAGGGCATATCTTGCTTCCTGCTGAGACCCAGTCTTACCCTCCTTCTCCTAGCAATTTGTCCTGCTTTGTGGGGCCTCTGCTGATTCTCCTCGCCATGCTCAAATGCCAAGAGGAAGGCTTACTAGTGCATCCTTGTTTGGGAGAAACTGGTTTCTGCAGAAGCCTTGAAGTCAGAAGTCCCCGTAAACATTTGCAACTTGAAACAACTACTGAACGGCAGCAGAAGTCAGAAGAAACCAACCAGCAACTAACCTATAAGTAGTTGATCAGTTAAAATAGCACTGGAGGTAAAGGCCTGCTCGGATCTGCAAATGAAACCCAGCCCGACAGAACCACATCTGGCCCGAGTCCTTTCATTTTTTTCCCACACCCGACCTGACCACTGGAATATAATCAACTTTATTGAAGAGGTTGTGCTGTACTTTGGATGGAATCACTCGCTGCAGACTAGTGCGGAGTGTTTCCTGCCTTGACATCCTGGCTGTCGCTGTGTCTGATCCGGCCCAACCCGAGCCCGGCACGTCATTGGGTCCCGTCTGGTTCAGGTCGGGTAGCCATGCCCTACTGGCAGGGGCCCTTCACGGTACTTAATGCGCTTTCAGTTATATGAGGTTACGGCCAGTTGGAGCAATGAGCTCCAAAAGTCACCACTGGTATCAAATAGGTATTGCACATTTGCCTCATAATCTTCCTGCTCTGCATACTTCTGGTGGACGTTAGCTACACATGCATTATGCCCTCACCAAGGTGGCATCCAGTAAGATTTGTGGCAGAAGGGTGCATGTGCTCACCAGGTGCCATCTTGGTCCCCGAACAGTACCCATAGCTACCAAATCCAACTTCTTGTTTAACACACGTGTCGATGGCATCAGTGGATGAAAATCAGGTGGGTTCTATTATAACAGGCGAGTGATCAGCTTTACCAGATCACTGCCCAGGTAATGAAAATGTATCTCCATTTTCTGACCAGAATCAATTTTATGAAAATTTCAAAGAATGCTTTAAGACAAAGTGACCTTGTTGCTTTATGCATCAGTATTTCTTTACAGATTGTATCTCTGGTGCTGCACCTGGTCAAAGAACTTATTGACATTTACGATTCAGATCATAGTTGAAGAGTAGAAAGTTGGCTGTGGTACTAAATAACTTTTGTTCGTCTAACTATAGCATTGCCATGAGTTGTTACATTTTAGAAGTGGGTGGGTAGGGGAAGAGAAGAAAAAGCAATCTAAATCTAAAACCTAACTTCCACAGTGCCAGTAGCAGGTTACCCATAATTTACAACAGAGCATGTTTCTGTTTGGGTCAGAAGAATTTGTCTGTATTGGAGAATATAGGGATCAGACTCAACCCAAAGACGTTTTTAGTTTAAAGGAATTATTTTTTGGATCAGTCTGTATTATGATTCATTAGGTACTTTCACACGGACAGTTAAATACTTTTTTGAACACTGCAAAGTGAATCTTTATTGGTTTACAATATCCCTGTTGTTCTGGTTTTAACTCAGAAGCATAGGTGAATCTTCTCTCTATACTTGTATTTATTTAATAAATCCTATTGCCTGGCTAAAGCTTCCAAAGATGATCCTTGTGGTGCAACAGTCCTTACGAAAGGCCTGAGCAATTTGTATTGAGTTCAACTCCTTTACTTCGTTGTGATATATTCCTATAGTTGCTTGAAGAGCAAACAAACCATAAGATGATGACTCCAACCCATTTTGTCTCCCAAATATCAATTGTACTGCCTTTCCATTGCAAATGTAATTCTTCATGTAATTCTTCAAAATGTCATGGTCACACCAATCCTTCCTGTGTAGCACAGACCAGCTGTTGATTAACCTCTGTGCACAGAAATCATTCCTAATGACTGTCCTAAATTTATCCTCGACAGCCCTAAATCTTTGCTCTCTTGGCCTGCTGTCGCCACCAAGACAACTTCCTTCCACCTCTTTATCCTCACCCATCTCTACCCATGTTCAACTGCTCATCCATGCCTTCATTTTCTCATATATATTCCAATGCTTTCCTGGCCAGCCTTTCACCTTGTACCCTCTGTAAACTTGAGCTCATCCAAAGCTCTGCTGCGGTATCGTAACTTGTCCAAGTGCCATTCACCCATCATTTCTATGCTCGCTAACTACATTAGTTCCTGGTACGGCAATGCCTTGATTTTAAAATTCTCACCATTGTTTCAAAGTTATTCCATGGCATTGCTCCTCTGTATCTCTAACTTTCTGCAGCCCTATAACTCTCCAAAATCTCTGCTCTCCTCACATTCGGCTCAAATGCTTATCCCTGATTTCTTTTCATTCAACAATTGACGGCTGTGCCTTTAAATGCCTCAGTCCTAAGCTTTTCAATTCTCTCCCTAAACCTCTATTATTCTCTACCCCTCTCCTCTTTTAAGCTGCTCCTTAAAATCTACCTCTTTAACCAAGCTTTTGGTCACCTTCCCAATATCTCCTTATGTGGCTCATTGTGAAATGTTGTTTGATAATACTCCTGTGAAGGACCTTGAGACATTTTACTATGTTAGAGGTGATATAAAAGCAAGTTGTTGTTGCCATGGCGTAACTGATGTACATTGTTTCAGCTGTACTGCATCACAGTAAATATTTTGTGTATCTCTTGGAAGTCGCCTGTGACATGTCTCCTTGTTGAGGTTGAAGAGCAGGACCTTATCAAGGCAATCCCCATAACTATTCCCTCAGACACTAATGTATGTGATCAGGCATATTCCTCTCCTTTGCACTGCCTAATGGTCAGGATGCTTGTGCTGTGATAACTTAAAAATTATGCGTAAAAGGTACTAGATGTACTCTCCGACCAGTATAAAGCTTCAGCGTGATTTTCTAAGAAGTTATGCTTAATTGAGTGGACAAAATAACCATGTATCTTCTTTGATTTGTTTCTTACCTCACACTATTTTGACATGATGAGTCAGCTAACATTCCTACATCTCCTTCAGATACGTCTTTCGTACATTTCATTTCACCCTTTGAGTACGAGACTCCTATTTTTACACGCAAGAGACACTAAGCTTGAATTTTCCTGTGTTCAACGGATAAACTCAAGCTCTTTTTGAGGAAGAAGGTAGGATTACCTTCTTTTGGGAATGTCTTTCTAAGGCTCTAATTGTTCATCCTCCACTTCACTCTGACCATCACTTTCAGCATTTGATGATGTGACTATGACAGCCTGCAGTCCAGACCACCAAAGTTAAACACTGAAGGCTGGTTGATGGACAGCACCTGTATGTAGTATGTGCCTTGATGCAAGACTGCATGACTGATTTCAGGTTAAACCTTCCAGTGAGTTCTGGCTGTGCGATGAACTTCCCAATTCCTCAGGTAGTTTTTTTTTTGCTGACTGTAGAGTTCCCACAAACATCTAACACAAAAGAAATTATGGACTTATACAATGCTGTGCAGATTCTCACCAGCAGAATTACTAATGGGAAGGAAGTTACGAACACAGCTTCCAGTATTCCTCAATTACTGCCAGGATTGAAGACTCAAGACTATGAGAAAGTTTGAGAAAGAGAAAACTCCTACAGAAGGCAACAAACTTGGAACTACAATAGGAGAAGAAGGCCATTTGGCCCATTATGCCTCTGTCAGCTCTTTGAAAGAGCTATACAATAGTCTCACTTCCTTGCTCTTTCTCATGGGTTTAGTTGTATTAGTAGCATTATAGGGCCTTCTAGAGAAAGTCTTAGACTCTGGTAAAGTTTAACTAACAGCACTTCATTATTTACAGTTGTTATATACACTCTCTCTGCAAGCCACCTAAGTGAGTATCCTTCGTGCTGCTATACCTATTTCTCAAGCTTATCTCGTGACTGTTACATCGCTGGTACGGTGGGAGGGGTCTCTCACTGTCTTCGGTATTAACTCTTTACATCCTTACACTACATCTCCCCCCCGCCAAGTCTTTATCCAACATTTTTCCAAATACGTATACATTTATGACATCTCTATTACTCTCTCTCCCCGTCAAGTCTCTGACTTTACAGATTTAGTCATATCGCAGATTTGACAACTCCTCCCGATCTGGTTGTAATCTGTCTGGGGCGATCAGTAGTCTTCATAGAAAGTCTGGGTTGCTGACTTGATTTTTCATTTCTACGGGTTGTAGTATTCTGTTTGGTTTGGGCTTGTGCCTCTTCATCTGGATCTTGTAGATGGATTATTGGCTGTTTGCTTTTGCAGAATAGGAATAATCTTCCGATTCCTTTGTATGTTCCCTTCATTCGTATAACATACGATCACTGATAGTACTCATGTTTATGGATTACTGTACCTTCTTGTTCAAGGTCATGTATCCACATTTTTTGACCATTGTTTGATTTTGGTAAGCTTCTTGCTTGAAATTTCCTATTGTAGTTCCAGGTTTGTTGCCTTCTGTAGGAGTTTTCTCTTTCTCAAACTTTCTCAAAGTCTTGAGTCTTCAATCCTGGCAGTAATTGAGGCGATACTGGAAGCTATGTTCATAACTTCCTTCCTATTAGTAATTCTGCTGGTGAGAATCTGCACAGCAGTGGCATTGAACGCTAAACTAGGAGTGAGATAGGAAGATCTTCATTTTTCTTGAGTAAAGATTTTATGGTTCTCACACCTCCTTCTACCTTGCCATTGGACTGTGGATACCCTGGTGAGCTCATAAGATGCTGAAAGCCCAGCTTCACTGCAAACTGGGTAAAGCATCCATTCGCGAACTGTGGTCCAGTGTCCTATAATACTTCATCTGGAATCTGATGTGTTGCAAAGATATCTGTAAGGATTCTGATAACTGTCTCGGTTGTCATAGAATGTAATCGTCGGACTTCTATCCACCTGGAAAAGTAGTCGATAATGATGATACACGAGGTTCCACCAAACATGAATAAATCCAGGCCTATCCTTTGCCAAGGTCTAGTTGGAAATTGGGTAGTCAACAGCAGTTTGTGCTATTCTGGCCTCTGTATCACTGATGTTTGACAGAGCTGAACTCCAGAGGTGAGGTGAGAGTGACTGCCCTTGATGTCAAGGCAGCATTTGACCGAGTATGGCATCCAAGGAGTCCTAGCAAAACTGAAGTCAGTGGGAATCAGGGAAAACTCTCTGCTGGTTGGAGTCATACCTAGCGCAAAGGAAGATGGTTGTGGAGGTTGGAGTAGCAATATAAATAACGTGGCTACAAGAGCATGTCAAAGGCTAGGAGCCCTGCAGCGAGTAACTCACCTCCTGACTCCCCAAAGCCTGTCCACCATTTACAGGCTACAGAATACTCTCCACTTGCCTGGCTGGGTGCAGCTCCAACAACACTCAAGAAGCACGACAACATCCAGGACAAAGCAGCCCGCTTGATTCGCACCCCATCCACAAACATTCACTCACTCCACCACCGATGCACAGTGGTAGCAGTGTGTACCATCTACAAGATGCACTGCAGCAATGCATCAAGGCTCCTTAGACAGCACCTTCCAAAACTGCGACCTCTAACACCTAGAAGGACAAGAGCAACAGATGCATGGTAACATCACCACATGCAAGTTCCCCTCCAAGCCACACACCATCTTAACTTGGGACTATATCACCGTTCCTTCACTGTCACTGGGTCAAAATCCTGGAACTCCTAACAGCACCGTGGGTGTACCTACATCACATGGACTGCGGCGATTCAAGAAATCAGCTTACCACCACCTTCTCCAGGGCAATTTGGGATGGGCAGTAAATGCTGGCCTGGCCAGCGATGCCCACATCCCATAAACGGAGCAAAAAACAAAGTTGTTGATCATGGTCTCAATATCCTCAGATATCCCAGGCCACCATACGGAGGATTGTGCCCTCGCTCTGCACTTGGTTATACCAAATGGCCTTGGTGTAATTGATCTAAGATATTGGATCTCATTGAAGTAGGAACAAACAATTCTTGTTATTGTAAACTAATAAGCTGTCAATTATGGTAAAGTATTTCCTATACTCCTGGAATGTCTTCATTGTTCTCCCTCATACTTTCTTGTGACCTCCCATGTGTCTAATGTGAATACACTCTTTGTCATTCTTCTGTGCTAGTTGTCTTTCTCCAAACTTCTGAGTGCTTGCTGGCTAACTTTGTGCTTTGTGTTGCAAGTATGACTTCACATACGAAATTTACGTCTTCCTATGATGGATGATCGACAGTTGCCCTCGATATTGCATAGGCTGATGATTGTAAAGAATTGTTTACTTATGTTTTCTTGACTTTGGCTACCTTTTCAATCAACTGCAGTTCCAAGCATTCTTTTCTGCTCAGTAAAGCAAAATCTTAACTGTGTAGGATATATAAAGTCTTTACCAGTTGTCTGCTTCTATGCTGAAGAGTTGCTTGGAGTTTGCCGTTTACTCGCAGTTGTGTCCCTCCTGGACCATGCAACTGTATATCTGTTGGTTACAGGTAATGTCTCTTCACCCAAGGCTCTTGGTCAGACAATACCGTGATGCTAGTCCCTGTGTCAAGCTTAAAATTCGTGAGGTGTCTGTTTATGCAGATGTCTGCTATCCAGAAATCTTGGTGTGGATTATTGATTTCTCCCAAGAACTCTCCTGGTTCTTTTTCTTGTATATATAACTGTACTTGATTCACTGCTCTTTGCTTGAAGGTCTTGTGCTTTGTACTTTAAAGCAAAGAAATCTTGCAATGGCACATCTTCCCAAAGTGTCCAGTTTTCCACACTTAGAACACTCATCTTTACTTGCTGGGCACTGCTCTCATCTGTGGATCTTCTTGGCTCCACAACATTGGCAAGGTTTTCCTATTTAATGCGCCACCTTCCTTTTATGTTTTTTGCTGTTCCTCGAAGTGTTTCTCTGGCTTTGGCTGAACCAGTTGGCTGGGCATTGAACTTCTTATCCACGGTTTATCTTCAGTTCGCAGGATGTCCCTATTTTGTTTGGGAACTTCTGCCTGTCTTACAATTTGAATGGCCTTTTCCAGTGCAAGATCTTCCTTGGATTGCAACAGGTTTGACAAGGATTCATCTGCTATGCCGACGACTATCTTGTCTCTGATTAGTTCTGCCTTTAATTTGCCGTATTCGCAACCTTCTGCCAATCTATACAGGTCATTAATATAGGAGTCTACAGATTCTCTAATCATCTGCGCACACTTATTAAATTTGGCTTTTCCCAAGATTTTATTGGTGCAGTGATTATAATATTTATCAAAGGCTTGCAGTAACTCTTGAATTTATTGCTGGCCTCATTGATCCCTTGTCAGACAATTACGTTGTCCGCAGTCGCCCCTACTAAATATGAGAGTGTGTTCACTTGTTCTATTTCAAATTTTGTATGGAATTGCAAAGTGATTCTGAACCTTAGAAACCTTTTTCTGCATAATCGTCAGTTTTGAATCTGATTGGGTCCCACTTGATTCTGGAAACTCTCAGGCAATTTTGAATCCATGCTTCTTACTTTAATAGACTATTTAGGGTGTTGTCCTCTCTCTAAGAAATTCTGCTTTTTTTTTCTGGCTTGAATTGGGTCCCAGCTGTTATCGAGAGTTCCCTGCAGTTTTCATCGGCTTTTTTAGGGCTTTCCCCTTTCTTTAATAAATTCACTTTGTTTTTTTCCCTTCAGGCTTGCTTGCCTTAATGGAGGTGTCCCTGCTGTTTTTGGAGGTTTCCCGTGCTTTTCAGGAGTTTCTCTGCTTTTTGGCAGTTTCCCGCTCTTCGCCCTTGTGTTCAGTCCTAATGAAGGATTGGGTTTTTCCCCCTTTTTTTTCCCCCAGGCATGATGCCTTAAGAAAATTACTGCAAGCTTTTCAAAGGCTTTTAAGCGGATCCCCAACCATTGGTATCATAACTCATCTGATCACTGGATTGTACTCGCTTCACTGGTGCAGCCTATATTTCTGTGCTTGGACTCACCACAGCTGCTGAGCTATTCACAGCCTCTTCTGTAGGTAAGTAGTTTTATTACTGTACCGGGCCAGTATTTCTGTTTAAATTTCTCTGTTGTTTACCTGGTATTTCTTCCAAAGGTAAGGAGATCTTCAAATTCTTCTGGTCGGTTTCACCGCTGTTTTACTGTTTTGCCGCTGCCACTGTGTTGGGTTTAGTTGTATTAGCAGCATTGTAGGGCATTATAGAGAAAGCCTTAGACTACAGTAAAGATTAAATAACAACCCTTTATTATTTACAGTTATTATATGCACTCTCCGCAAGCCACATAAGCTAGTATCCTTTGTGCTGCTTTACTTTCTTCCTCTCAAGCCTATTTCATGTGATTGTTACATCATCGCTTGTACAGTTGGAGGGGTCTCTCTCACTGTCTTCGGTATTAACTCTTTATATCCTTATACTACACTTTCCCCATAGTCCTGCAATTTTTTCCTCTTCAACGAGGAACATGGGGACTAGAGTAGCCATTTTATTTCTCAAACATGTTCTGCCATTCAGTGAGATCATAACCGATCTGTGACCCAACTCCATATATCCATATTTGCCTCGTATGCCTTAGATTTTTGTTACCCAAAAGGTATTATCAATTTCAGATTTAAAATTATCAACTGCGATTTGAGGAAGAGTGTTCCGACCATCTACCACCCTCAGCATGTCGATGTGTTTCCTAACTTTACTTCTGAAAGGCATGGCTCTCCCAATTTTTTTTTTAAAGGGCTATAACATGGGCAATCCTCCAGTCCTCTGGCACCACTGCTATATCCAAGGAGGATTAGAAGATTGAAGCCAAAACCTGCACAATTTCCACCCTCAGCAACCGAGGAAGCAGTCCATCCAGATCGGATGACTTTTCTACTTTGAACGTTGCCAACCTTTTAAGCACCTCTTCCTGTTTTTGTTCTATTCAATTTCTCTACTAGCTCTTCCTTTACTTTAATGAGGACAAAGGGAACATACTCATTTAATACCTCAGCCAAACCCACTGCTTCCACAGGAAGATCTCCTTCATGGTCCCCAATCGCCCCTACCCTTTTACTGTTTCTATATTCATTAAAGATTTTTGGGTTTCTTCTTGGGTTACCTAAACTATTTTTATACCAAAAATGTTTCTTTTGATGAATGTAAATATTATTTGTAGAATCTACATTGAATACCAATTTTTTGTAGTCTCTGCAGATTGGGTTGCTTTTGTTAACTTTCACTACAAAGCCAACTGTGCTTGTATCTTTAAATGATAGCTTTACAGTCAGTAACACCAGCTATTCTAGAATTAGATACGGAAATTTACACTTCCAAATTTGTTGTCACCAATAATGTGAGAATGGTATAATATCTAATATTTTTCTTGTGTGAAAAGGCAATCTAATCTTTGCTATTAAAGTCACCAGCCAACAGCTTTATCCTATGAGGAAATTAAATTCAAATCCTGCAGGAGGAAGAGCCAAAGCGGTTTACAGTACAGATCAGCACGAAAATCAAAATCGTACCAAGTGGGAGGGGAATTAATTTAAAGACATGCAAAAGAAATCTGTGTGGCCCGCTGAATGTTTTTTTGTCATTTGGGCCGTATGAGCTCATTTTGGTCCCTCAAGGAGCATTGGACTAACAAATATTACCAATAATTCTTCTTTCAAACAAATTAAGAAACTCATCAAACAATCCATGACATTTGTGTGGAAGTAATGCTATAAAAATATACTGTTAATTGCACATATGCTAAGACCTCTGGCCAAAGGAATATCTTGGCAACAGGTGATGATTTTCCTGTAATTCTAAGATACTGCGGTAAGGCTAATTTAGAATTGAAATCAAGTTAAGGGCACTTCATCTTCAGTTTATTTGCGGATTCAAATCAGCAAACATTCATTTCATTTTACTTCATTTTTCCATTGGTTTTTCTTAAATTACCTTTATTATAGAATAATACAGCACAGAAGGAGGCCATTCGACCCGCTGAGTTTGCACCGGCTCTTACAAAGAACTATCCAATTATTCCGATTCCCCTGTTTTTTCTCCATAGCCCTGTAATTATTTTTCTCCTTTAAGTATTTATACAATTTCCTTTTGAGGGCTACAATTGACCTGTATCCACCATTGTATAAGTTAGTGCACTCCATATTCTAACCGCTCATTGCATTAAGAAGTTTTTCCTCCTGTTACCTCTGGTTCTTTGCCAAACACCTTTAACCTGTGCCCTTTGATTATTGATCCTACAGTGATTGGAAACAGTTTCTCTTTATTTACTTTAAAGCTTTCATGATTTTGAGCACCTATCAAAGCTCATTTTACAACTCCAGCTTCTTCAGTCTATTCACATAACTGTAATTCCTCATCCCTGGAACAGTTCTAGTAAATCTCTTCTGTACCCTCTCCAAAACCTTCACATTCTTCCTGACGTGTGGCGCCCAGAATTGGACACAGTGCTGCAGCTGAACTAGTGGTTCACATAGGTTCAACATAACTGCCCTACTTTTGTACTCTATACCTCTGTTTGTAAAGCCCAGGATCCCATATGCTTTATTGCCTTCAAACATTTGTGCACAAATATGCCTAGGCCCCCCTCTTGCTGCACCCCCTTTAAAACTGTACCATTTAGCTTGTATTGTCTCTCCTCATTCTTCCTACCAAAATGTATCTCCTTATGCTTTTCTGTATTGAATTTCATCTGCCCCATATCCAGCCATTCTACCAGCCTGTATGTCCTCTTGCAGTCTGTTACAATCTTCCTCACTGTTACCTATACTTCTAAGCACTGTTACATCTGGTGGCCCCATCCTCTTTCTCATCTACATGCTGCCCCTTGGCGACATCATCCGAAAACACAGTGTATGTATGCTGATGATACCCAGCTCTACCTCACCATCATCTCTCTCAACCCTGCCACCATGTCTAAATTGCCACACTGCTTGACTGACATCCAGAACTGGATGAGCAGAAATTTCCTTCAGCTATATTTTGGGAAAACTGAAGACATTGGCTTAGGTCCCTGCCACAATCTCTGTCCCCCTAACCACCGAGTCCATCCCTCTCCTTGGTAACAGTTTGAGATTGAACCAGACTGTTTGCAAACTTGGTATCATATTTGACTCTGAGATTCACTTCCAAGCACATCCACGTCATCACTAACACCACCTATTTCCACCTCTTAATATTTCCCAGCTCTGCCCCTGCCTCCACTCATTTGCTGCTAAAACTCCTCATCCATGCATTTGTTAATTTTTAGAATTGACTCTTCTGATGCACTACTGGCTGACCTCTCATCATCCACCATCCATAAACTGGAGGTTATTCAAAACTCTACTGCCCATGTCCTAACTTGCACCAAGTTCAGTTCACACATCATGGTGTGCTCGCTGACCCATATTGGCTCCCGGTTAAGCAACACATCAATTTAAAAATTCTCATCCTTGTTTTCAAATTCCTCCATGACCTCACCCCTCCATATCTCTGTAACCTCCTCCAACCCTACAGTCCTCTGAGGTTTCTGTGCTTCTCCAATTCCAGCCTCTTGAGCATCCCTAATTTTAATCACTCCACCATTGGTGGCTGTACCTTCAGCTACCATAGAATCATAGAGTAGTTACAGCACAGAAAGAGGCTATTGCTGTAGAGTTACCTCCCCTAAACCTCTGTGCCTCTACTTTTTCATCCTTTAAGACATTTCGTAAAACCTACCTCTTGACCAAACCTTTGGTCATTTGCCCTAATATCATCTTATGTGTCTTGATCAAATTCTCTTTTATAATACTCTTGTGAGGTGCCTTGGGGTGTTTTACTGTGTTATAGGCACTCTATAAATACTTACATCATAAGCAGATTTTAAAATTGTGTCCTATACCCGCAAGTTCCCCAAGTCATTAATGTGTATCAAAATCAGCAGTGGCCCTAGCACCAAACCTTGGTGAACTCCACAGTATACCTCCCTCCCATCCGAAAAACAACTGTTCACTGTAACTCTTTCCTATCGCTTAGCCAATTTTGTATCCATGCTGCTACTGCCCCTTTTATTCCAGGCGTTGCAGTTTTTCTAACAAGTCTAATATGTGGTCCTTTATTAAACCCCTTTTGAAACTCCATGTACACAAAAACTGTCTTCTTTGTTACCTCGTCAAAAAATTCACATTAGTCAAGCACAAATCTGTGCTGTCTCTACTTTATTAGGCCATACTTGTCCAAATAGCTGTTAATTTTCTCCTGGATTATAGTTTCTACATTCTTCGCCACCACTGACAATAAACTGACTTGTCTGTAATTACCAGGTTTATCCTTCTCCCCTTTCTTTAAACAAGAGTTTAACATTTACAATCCGCCAGTTCCCTGGCTCTACCCCTGTATTTAAGGAGGGTTGGAAGTTTGTGGCCAGCACCTCCACAGTTTCTAACCTTACTTCCCTTAGCAAGCTCAGATGCATTTATCCATTTTAAGTAGTGCTTTTCTAGAACCCCCTCTTTATCTATTTTTATCTCGTCCAGTATCCTGGCAACCTTCTAATTTACCATAGCTTTGGCAAAGTTACCTCCCCCAACACTGATGCAAAGTACTCATTCAGTACCTTGGCCATGACATCTGCCTCTACCAAAGATCTCCAATTTGGTCCCTGATCAGTCCTACTTCTCCGACGAGTCTTTTGCCATTAAATTGCCTATAGAAATACCTTTATGTTGGCTACCAATCTATTCTTGTACTCTCATTTCCTTTCTCACTTGTCCTCTGTAGTTCCTGTATTCAACCTGATTCTTGTATTATCAGACATTTGTTACATGCCCCCTTTTTCTACTCCATCCTACTCTATCTCCTTCATCAAGAGAGCTCTGGTTTTGGTTGTCCTTACCTTTCATCCTTTCTGGGAATATACCAAGACTCTATCTGAACCATCTCTTCTTTAAAGGCTCCCCATTACTCCATATTTCTGCCTGCCAGTTTTTGACTCCAGTTTACTTGGGCCAGATCCCTCCTCAATTTGCTGAAATTAACCCTCCTCCAATTCAGTATTTATATTCTAGATTGCTTCTTATCCTTTTCCATAACTAATGTACACCTTACGATACTATGATTGCTATTCCTGGGATGCTCCCAGAATGTAACATTCTTCACTTGACTCACATAATTTTCCAGGGCTAGATCCAGCAGTGCTTCAAGAAATTCCTTCCCCTCTCTGCCCTTAACACATTCACTGCCACATTCAATGTTGGGGTAGTTAACATCTCCCATTATCAATATTTTATAGTTCTTGCACCTCTCAGTAAATTCTTTGCAAATGTGCCCGTCTATCGCCTTTTCACTATTTGATGGCTTAGAAACTACACCAAGTATCATAATAGCTCCATTACTGTTTCTTAGCTGCAAGCAAATAGAATCTATCTTTGACCCCTCAAGGACATTCTCTTTTTTTTCTCGCATTGTAATATTGCCTTTATTTAAAACTGTTAGTCCTCCTGCTTTTTTTCCTGCTCTGTCTTTCCTGAATATCTTGTACCCAGTAGTATCAAGCATCCAATCCTCCTCTTTTTTGAGCCAGGCCTCAGTTATTGCCGCTACATTAAATTCCCACGTGACTATTTGTCCCTGTAGCTCACCAAATTTACTAACCATGCTTCACACTTACTGCATTTACACACATGCAGTCCAAACCTAACTTCGACCTCTGTATTTTCTACGTTTCCACCTAATTCTGTATTATTCCTAAATCTGACTGTCTCTTCCAATCCTCTATGCACTTTGTTTCTACTTTTTAATACTACAGCTTGGTGCCCAACATCCACCAAATTTGTTTAAACTCTTCTCGTATAGTACTGGTTAACCTGCCTACAAGGGTATTTGTCCCAGCTCTGTTCAGGTGCAACCTGTTTATTTGAATAAGTCACTCCTGCCACGGAACTGGTCCCAATGTCCCAGGAATCCAGCATGCATAGCCTCCTATTTCTACCCTCACTAGCATATGGCATTGGAAGTAATCCAGAGATTATTACCTTTTGAGGTCCTGCTTTTTAACTTCTTTCCTAGCTCCTTAAATTCTGACTGCAGGACCTCTATCCTCTTCCTCCATATGTCATTGGTTCAGATGTGGACGACAGTTTCTGGCTTTTATCTCTTCCCTCTACAGAATGTTCTGCACCCTCTCTGTGATGCATTTACACTGGCACCCAGGGAGGCAACGATATGGATCTCATGTTGACCGTAGCAGAACTGCTGCTCAGTCCCCCTGACTATTGAATCCCTAATTACTACTGCTTGATTATTTTGCGATTTTTTTTTAAGAGCATAGATACGTGAGCTATATATAAAGCTGAATTGTAATCACGGAATTCAAAGGTAGAAGTTTTAGTTGAAGATGAGGCCAAAAGAATATATTAAACATAAGTGTCATCTGTTTCAGTTGCATGATCACCTGAACCAACATAAACAATCTATTTAACTTTTTTTATGCCTTTCCTACTCCAAACCCACCTCCCTCTTCTCCTTGCTGAATTAGAAGCCCCGATTTTATAGATAGCAGGTGGCAAACCTAAGGAGTCCAACAATGTGGATTGCCCAAATTCTCGCAGAATCCCACCAAAATCCAGCCAAATTGGCTACTTGGCCAACTGGCGGGAGTGGAAATTTGATGGCAGGAGGCCCAACCTGTAGGAAGGGTTCCTAGCAGTCAGTTGTGTGTGGGGATCTAGCTATGATCTGAGGCAGGGGGAAGTTGGAAGCAAGGAAGGCCTACTGCTCCTTCTGAGGCCTGGAGGCACACTCCCGACAGATGGGGAAGCTGTCACTGCTTCCCTGCCCAGGCCGCAAACTGAAATTGCATGTCACTGGGACTTGATCTACATATTTAGTGTAGGACCCTGTTTCTTACTGTGGGTATCCTGTTCGTGTGCACAGAAGACCGAGTTAAGATTGGACATGGCAGAAAGGCAACGGGATCAAAGGAGGTAGGTTACTACCTTCATTTTAACTGCTGCCATCCGGTTTCTGCCAGGCAGGGATAGTTGAAATTGAGGCCAGAAGTTGTGATTTTGAGTCAGTTTAGACTGTGATGTATTCTATAACTAAGTGAAGCATTTCTGGATTATTAACCTCATGGATTCTTCAGTTTGTTATCATCATCAATTTAAAATAATTGTTCCTTTTAATTTAACAACTTAAACGATGTGTATTTATATAGCATCTTTAACGTAATAAAATGTCCCAAAGTACTTAACAGGATTGCTATAAAGCAAAATTTTACGATGAGCAACATAAGGCAATTTTAGGGCAGATAGCCAAAAGGATGATCAAAAGAGGTAGGTTTTAAGGAATATCTAAAAGAAAAGATTGGTTGAGATGCAGAGAGGTTTATGGAGGGAATTCCAGTGCTTAAGCAGCTGAAGGCATAATCAGTAATGGTGGAATAACTAAAATTGGAATGATCAAGAGACCAGAATTAGAAGAATTCAAATATTTGAGGGTTGTGGGGCTGGAGGAGATTACAGAGATAGGGAGGGGTGAGGCCATGGAGGGATTTGAAAATAAGGATGAGAATTTTTAAATGGAAGTATTGCTTGACCAGGAGCCATTGTAGGTCAGTGAGCGCACGAGTGATGGGTGAACTGGACTTGATGCGAATGGGCAGCAGCATTTTGGATGACCTCAAGTTTACGGAAGTGGAATATGGAGGCTAGCTAGTTTTTTCTATTAAAAGCAAATTTATCTCCCTCAGCCTCTATTTCTAGCTCAGTGGTCATGAGCCTGGATATACTTTGCTGTTCTCTAAAGGCTCTGCACTGTCTATAACGTATTGTATGCCTCTATGTATGGTTTTGTCGGTGTTTCATGAAGTATTTGTCAGTTTTGATCTGTAGGTTCATTTGGTACATTGGCCTGGTTTTCGGGGTCAGTGGTGAAACAGTGGTGCATGCCACTAACCTCGAAGAAAGCTACCCACAAAGATCTAGCAATCTCTGCAGTGTGGATTTCCTCTTTCACGACCGTTACCTTGATTCTGGCATCAGCTCAAGGGGATCTCTGGTATCTAGTAAGAGTGACATCAAGTAGGCTAACCAGCCAATCACAGACGAATTCTCAGACAGCAAACCAGGAAGTAATAACCACTTATTATCCTTCACTTAATCATTTTACAGAAAACAAAATAAAGATTGTGACATACACATGGGATTAAGATAGAAGCTGAAATATCATAAAATTAAAAAAAATCAATTTTTAAATTCTGTGGAATTTTTTTGTCATAATGGAGAAATATGACATTTCACCAATATAAAATTAGTTTGTCAAGGCCAGAGAGGTTGTTCATCAGTAATTATGAGCTTAAGCTCACAGTTTAAAAACCCAGTTGCACCTCCTTCAACAAGGTATAACTTTTTCCAAGGGATTGTACAGTGGGACTAATAGCGTAAACGTAGAAGTTCATGTCAATTCAAGTGATTACAGCAGATTTCCATCTTCAACAGCCCACTCTGTATAGGAGCTGGGAACTTACAGCCACTTCTGGACTTCCTTGTTTAACTGCGCATGTGCGGATGCCAGAAGTAGCCATCAGTTTCACAGTTATAATGATGGCAACTGCTAACTATCGTAGCCATTAAATTACTGGATTAAGTTAATACTGAAATTGAGGCCTCCCTATTTTCTCTTTTTGGGATCTGTCACCTTTCAGGACATTTTAACTTTTTCTACAGAAATCATTTGGAAAATAATAACCACAGTTTTATCCCGCTTTGCCCAGATGGAATGGGGCACGGAGGGGTTAAGCTTAAACTGAGTTCATTTCCAGCCTGTCGTTGCTCCCTTCCCTCCCGGCGCCATTTTAACATCATTGACTTTGGAGTTGGCTGATGTTCCAACGACAGGCAGGGGGGGCCTAATGTAGATTGAACAGTCATGGCCAATAACGCCACCGGTGCCTCACTGCAATTTTAATGATGCATCATGGGTGGCTCACCCAGTCTAAAACAGATCAAGCACGACAAGAGGTGGCGACTGGTCAGAAGAGACCAAAATAAGTTTTGAAAAATTACATTTATGAAAAATCCTTGTGCGCCAGGAGAAGCAGGAGTTCTCCATCCAGGCCCTTTAAGGATCTTGGACTACCCCAGCCCTAGATTTGCCTCTCCCTCTGCCCTCTGGAATCAGCGATCAACACCCTTGCCAAGTGCTGACGTTATGCTGAGGACCTTTGGGTCCTTGGCATTCTCAGCGTTCTGACCTGATTTCCTGCCAGTCCTGATGTCAGTTCTGCTAGGTTTTGAAGGACGATTCTCCTGGATTATCTGAATGTGACCCAGATAACAAAATGGCTGGTCCTTGCATTGAGATCTCCATGGGGATTGTCGACCCGCCCCTGTCCATACCACAACCCAGTGGGAATGCATCCCCACCCAGGAAAAATCATGGCTAATATGTTTCCATGCACGTTTGGGGGGGAAAGTTGAGATGAAAGGTGATTAAAATATTTTCTCCAGAGAATATATAATCAGTTTGTTGGTTTGTCTGGGTATTTGATAAAATACCTCACATTCATTGTGTTGTTTTTGATCTATGATTGCAAAGAGGGAAGCTTTTGCAGATGAAAAGCCACCAAGGCAGAAAGGCTTCAGAAAAGACAGGCTCAGAAAATAAGATAGTTGACTGCTGGGAATGGAGGTTCTGCCTGAGACTGCAGGATACGAACATACAAACTAGGAGCAGAAGTAGGCCAGTCAGTCCCTCAAGCCTGCCCCACATTCTCGCCTACGCCCGATAACCTTTCACCCCCTTGCTTATCAAGAATTGATCTACCTTTGCCTTTTGAGATAGAGAGATCCAAAGACCCACAACCCTCAGAAAAAAAATTCTCCTCTGTCTTAAATGGGCGACCCCTTATTTTGAAAGTAGTGACCCCTAGTTCTAGATTCCCCTGCAAGGGCAAGTAGCATTTCCACATCCACATCCGCCCTGTCAGGACCCCTCAGGATCTTGTATGTTTCAATCAAGTCGCCTCTTACTCTTCTAAATTCCAATGAATACAAGCCCAGCCTGTCCAACGTTCCCTCGTAAGACAACCCACCCCATTCCAGCTAATCGTCTAGTAAACCTTCTTTGAACTGCTTCCAACGCATTTACGTCCTTCCTTAAATAAGGAGACCGATACTGCACACAGTACTCCAGATGTGGTCTCACAAATGCCCTGTATAATTGAAGCATAACCTCCCTACCTTTTGTATTTGATTCCCTTCATAATAAATAATAACATTCCAATAGCTTTCTAATTACTTGCTGAACCTGCGTGCTAACTTTTTTCAGTTCATGCACTAGGACACCCAGATCCCTCTGCATCCCAGAGCTCTGCAATCTCTCACCATTTCGATAATATGCTTTTTTTATTCTTCCTGCTAAAATCGACAATTTCATACTTTCCCACATTATACTCCATTTGCCAGAACTTTGCCCACTCACTTAACCTATCTATATCCCTTTGTAGCCTCCTTATGTCCTCTTCAGAACTTACTTTCCAACCTATCTTTGTGTCATCAGCAAATTTAGCAACCGTAACTTCGGTCCCTTCATCCAAGTCATTTATATAAATTGTAAAAAGTTGAGGCCCCAGAACCTATCCCAGCAGCACACACTCATTGCATCTTGCCAACTGGAAAATGATCCATTTATGCCTACTCTCTCCTGAATTTAGTTCCCAAACACATAATCAACTCATCTGTAATACCCCTTTCCATTATTTTAGTGAAGACTTGAATGAAGTTGAAGTTACTGTTAAAATAGCAGAGTATGAATTGCAGATGAACACGTTAACCTTTCATAAACTACTATCCTGTGGCATAATTTCAGGCCATAGGTTCAGACTACTTTATTATTATTTTGTTTCCCTCAAATTGATCTTAATTCAGTATATTGAGACAAAGTAGAGGTCAGAGTTCAAATTACCCAGAGAATTTGCTCATTAATCATAAAGTGACAGGCTTAGAAAGACAAAGCTACGCACAATAGATAACCCTCTAAACTTATCAGAAGGCTGGAGCTGGGCATCTATCGTTAAGTGTCTAAACGTGATGTTCAAACACAGATTAATTCAATTCGTCTGAACATTGTTCTGTGCACTCCTTTCCAAAATTATTAGCCTGGATTTTGTGAAGAAAACTGCACTAACAGATCTAGCCGTCTATATTGAGAGAACTTTAACTGTCTCAATGTGCAATTGGTTGCAGTTTTGTTTAATGGGATTCCCAGCATCGAGCTCCTGTGATGTTATCAAGCTTCCAAGCAGCCAATTACATAAATGAATTCTCACAGGCCGCCAACCAGGAAATGAAAAGCACCATTAGTCGAATCACTTTACAAAAAATTTTAGAGACTGAAATAAAGATTGGGAGATAATCATGGGGTTAAAGTTGAAGCTAAAATATCATACGAACATATGAATTGGGAGCAGGAGTAGGCCACTCTGCCCTCTGAGCCTGCTCTGCCATTTAATAAGTTCATGGCTGAACTGATTACTCCACATTTCCACTTACCCCCGATAACCACCTACTCCCTTGCTTATCAAGAATCTATCTACCTCTGCCTTAAAAATATTCAAAGACTCTGCTTCCACCGCCTTTGAGGAAGAGAATTCCAAAGACTCTTACCTTCTGGGGAGCAGAGCAGAGTGGACCTGTGGGGAGAACGGCGAGAGCGGAGCCTATAAATCCAACCCGAGGATCGAGGCCCAGTCTCTTACCTTCCGGGAGCAGAGAGCAGTCAGACCTCTTCTGTGCGCCGCAGTTTTTGACAAAAAAAAGCCAATAGTGACGTCAGAGGAGAGCTGCAAGGTGATTGGTTGGTGAGTAGCAGCTGTTAGTGTATTTAAATATCTTTAAAAAAAATAAGGGGAAAGTTTGTTTTTTTTTGTTGAAAAAAAAACCTCTGGTGATAAGGTGAGTACTACTAAAGTGTTTTTTTTAAGGACTTTAGATTGGAGTGGGTAGAACAAGGCCCCTAGTGTAATTAGTATTTTTAATTCAGGGAGTAACTAATTAACCTAAGGGTAAGTCATGACAGGAGAGCTCAGCCCCGTGTTCTGCTCCTCCTGCGCTATGTGGGAAATCAGGGACGCTTCCAGTGTCCCTGACGACCATGTGTGCAGGAAGCGTATCCATCTGCAGCTACTGGCTACCCGCATTACGGAGCTGGAGCTGCGGGTGGATTCACTGTGAAGCATCCGCGATGCTGAGGACGTCGTGGATAGCACGTTTAGTGAAGTGGTCACACCGCAGGTAGTGGCTGCCCAGGCAGAAAAGAGATGGGTGACCACCAGGCGGAGTAGTAGGCGCAGGCAGGTAGTGCAGGAGTCCCCTGTGGCCATCCCCCTCTCAAACAGATATACCGCTTTGGATACTGTTGTGGGAGACCTCCAGGGGAAAGCAGCAACAGCCAAGTTCGTGGCATCACGGTGGGCTCTGCTGCACAGCAGGGGAGGAAAAGGGGTGGAAGAGCTACAGTGATGGGGGGATTCTATCGTAAAGGGTGCAGATAGGCGTTTCTGTGGCCACAAACGAGACTCCAGGATGGTATGTTGGTGCTAGGGTCAAGGATGTCTCTGAGCGGCTGCAGGACATTCTGAAAGGGGAGGGTGAGCAGCCAGAGGTCGTGGTCCATATTGGTACTCATGACATTGGCAGGAAGAGAGATGAGGTCCTGCAAAGTAAATATAGGGAGTTAGGCAGAAGGTTAAAAAGCAGGACCTCAAAGGTTATAATCTCAGGATTACTCCCTGTGCCATGTGCTAGTGAGGGTAGGAATAGGAGGATAAGGCAAATGGGTGCGTGGCTGAAGAGCTGGTTGTCGGATAGAGGGCTTCAGCTACTTGGATCATTGGGATCTCGTCTGGTGCAGAGGTGACCTGTATAAGAAGGACGGGTTGCATCTAAACTGGAAGGGGACCAATATCCTTGCGGGGAGGTTTGCTTGTACTACTCAGGAGGGTTTAACTTGTCTTGCAGGGGAGTGGGACCCAAAGTAGTAGTCACTCTGATGAAATAGTTGAGGCAAATGTAGAGGTTAAAGCAAGCAAGTCCAGTAGGCAGGCCGGGCAGGGGTAGGACAGGGAGCATGGAAGGTTTGGTAGGCTAAACTGCATTTACTTTAATGCAAAAAGCCTTACAGGTAAGGCGGATGAACTCGGAGCATGGATTGGTACATGGGATTGTGATATAGCTATTACGTGGTTGAGGGATGGGCAGGACTGGCAGCTCAATGTTCTGGGGTACCGATACTTCTGGCATGACAGAGGTGGAGGTAAGAGAGGAGGGGGAGTTGCACTATTGATTAGGGAGGACATCACGGCAGTACTTAGAGAGGATATCCCAGGTGGAATGTCCAGCGAGGCCATATGTGTAGAACTTAGAAATAAGAAAGGGGTGATCACTTTGATAGGATTATACTAATGGCCCCCCAATAGTCAGAGGGAATTGGAGGAGCAGATATGTAGGGGAATCACAGATAGGTGTAGGAATTATAGGGTTGTAATGCTAGGTAATTATAACTTCCCTAATATTGACTGGGACTGCCTTAGTGCTAAGGGATCAGATGGGGAATAATTTGTTAAGTGTGTCCAGGATAGTTTTCTGAAGCAGTATGTGGATGACCCTACTATAGAAGGGGCTACGCTCGACCTCCTCTGAGGAAATGAGGATGGGCAGGTGGTTGATGTTTTTTATTTAGAGATACAGCACTGAAACAGGCCCTTCGGCCCACCGAGTCTGTGCCGACCAACAACCACCCATTTATACTAACCCTACAGTAATCCCATATTCCCTATCACCTATCTACACTATGGGCAATTTACAATGACCAATTTACCTATCACCTGCAAGTCTTTGGATGTGGGAGGAAACCGGAGCACCCGGCGAAAACCCACGCAGACACAGGGAGAACTTGCAAACTCCGCACAGGCAGTACCCAGAACCGAACCCGGGTCCCTGGAGCTGTGAGGCTGCGGTGCTAACCACTGCGCGCCACTGTGTTAGTGGGGAAGCACTTTGTGACCAGTAACCATAACTCTATTAGCTTCAAGATAGTTATGGAAAGGGATAGGACTGGTCCTCAAGTTGAAGTCCTAAATTAGTGGAAGGCTAATTTCGATGGCATCAGACAGGAACTCTCAAAGGTTGAATGGGAGAGTCTGTTTACAGGTAAAGGGACATTTGGCAAATGGGAGGCTTTTAAAAGTGAGATAGGAAGGGCAAGGCTGGCAAGTTTAGGGAACCTTGGTTGACGAGGGATATCGAGGGTCTGGTCAGGACAAAGAAGGAGGCATATGTCAGGTATAGGCAGCTGGGATCAAGCGAGTCCCTCGAAGAGTATAGGGGATGTAGGAGTACACTTAAGAAGAAAATTAGGAGGACGAAAAGGGGCCATGAGATTTCCCTGGCAGATAAGATAAAGGAGAATCCTAAAAGATTCTGTAAGTATTTTTTTTTTTATTCATTCATGGGATGTGGGCGTCGCTGGCCAACCAGCATTTATTGCCCATCCCTAATTGCCCCTGAAAAGGTGGCAGTGAGCTGCCTTCTTGAACTGCTGCAGTCCATGTGGTGTAGGTACACCCACAGTGCTAGCAGTTAGATACAACTGAGTGGCTTGCTAGGCCATTTCAGAGGGCATGTAAGAGTCAACCACATTTCTGTGGGTCTGGAGTCACATGTAGGCCAGACCAGGTAAGGGCAGCAGATTTCCTACCCTAAAGGGCATTAGTGAACCAGATGGATTTTTACAACAATCGACAATGGTTTCATGGCCATCATTAGACTCGCGTTTTCATTCCAGATTTATTAATTGAATTCAAATTCCCCCTTCTGCTGTGGTGGGATTTGAACCCATGTCCCCAGAGCAATACCCTGGGTCTCTGGGTTACTAATCCAGTGACAATACCAGTACACCACCGCCTCCCCTGTATATTAAGAGTAAAAGGGTAGCTGGGGAGAGAGTACGTCCCCTTAAGCATCAGTGTGGTAATCTATGTGTGGAGCCATGGGAAATGGGCGAGGTCTTAAATGAATACTTCTCGTCTCTATTTACTGTGGAGAAGGTCATGGAAGCAAGTGCGTTCAAGGGAGGGAACAGCAATCTCCTGGAGCATATCAACATTACAAAGGAGGTGGTGTTGGAGGTTTTGAAACGCATTAAGGTGGATAAATCCCCAGGGCCTGACCAGGTGTATCCTAGGATGCTATGGGAAGCAAGGGAGGAGATTGCTGGGGCCCTGACAAAGATTTTTGCATCATCGTTAGCCACAAGTGAGGTACTGGAAGACTGGAGGATAGCTAATGTTGTGCCTTTATTTAAGAAGGGCAGCAGGGATAAGCCAGGGAACTACAGGCCAGTGCGCCTTACATCAGTGGTGGAAAAGTTATTGGAAGGGATTCTGAGAGACAGGATTTATATGCATTTGGAAAGGCATGGTCTGATTAGGGATAGTCAGCATGGCTTTGTGCGTGGGAAATCATGTCTCACGAATTTGATTGAGTTTGTCGAGGAGGTGACCAAGAAGATTGACGAGGGCAGTGCGATGGACGTTGTCTACATGGACTTTAGCAAGACTTTAGACAAGGTCCCGCATGGTAGGCTGGTCCAGAAGGTTCGAACACATGGGATACAGGGTGAGCTTGCAAATTGGATACAAAATTGGCTTGGTAATAGGAGGCAGAGGGTGGTAGTGGAGGGTTGTTTTTCAGATTGGAGGCCTGTGACCAGTGGTGTGCCGCAGGGATCGGTGCTGGGCCCTCTGTTGTTTGTCATATATATTAATGACTTGGATGTGAATGTAGGGGACATGATTAGTAAGTTTGCAGATGACACCAAAATTGGTGGTATAGTGGGCAGTGAAGAAGGTTGTCTAAGGTTACAACAGGATATAGATCAACTGGGAAAGTGGGCAAGGGATTGGCAAATGGAATTTAATGCATACAAGTGTGAAGTAATGCATTTTGGGAAGTTAAACCAGGGCAGGACATATACAGTGAATGGCAGGGCCCTGGGGAGTGTTGTTGAGCAGAGAAACCTTGGGGTGCAAGTACATAGTTCCCTGAAAGTGGCAACACAGGTAGACAGGGTGGTGAAGAAGGTGTACGGCATGCTTCCCTTCATCATTCGAGGCCTTGAGTACAAGAGTTGGGACGTCATGTTACAGTTGTACATAACATTGGTTAGGCCGCATTTGGAGTAGTGTGTGCAGTTCTGGTTGCCGCACTACAGGAAAGATGTGATTAATCTAGAGAGGGTGCAGAAAAGATTCACAAGAATGTTGCCTGATTTGGAGGGCTTGAGTTATAAAGAGAGATTGGATAGGCTGGGTCTGTTTTCCCTGGAGCGAAGGAGGCTGAGAGGGGACATGATAGAGATATATAAAATTATGCGAGGCATAGATAGGGTAGATAGCCAGAGTCTGTTTTCCATGGTGGGGGTGACTAAAACTAGAGGGCATAGATTTAAGGTGAGAGGGAGGAGGTTTAGAGGGGATCAAAGGGGTAAATTTTTCACACAAAGAATAGTGGGTATTTGGAATGAGCTGCCTGAGGAGGTGGTGGAGGCAGGAACAGTAGCAACATTTAAGAGGCATCTGGACAGGTACTTGAAGGAGCAAGGCATAGAGGGATATGGAATTAATGCAGGCAAGTGGGATTAGTATAGATAGGTATTATGGTCGGCATGGACGCGGTGGGCCGAAGGGCCTGTTTCTATGCTGTACAACTCTATGACTCACGACCCTCTCAGAGAAAAAATTTCTCCTCATCTCAGTCTTAAATGGGCGATCCTTTATTTTTAAATAGTGACCCCTAGTTCTAGATTCTCCCACAAGGGGAAACATCCTTTCCACATCCACCCTGTCAAGACCCCTAAGGATCTTATATGTTTTAATCAAGTCACCTCTTACTCTTCTAAATTCCAGCAGATACAAGCCAATCTTTCCTCGTAAAATAGCTCGCCCATTCCAGGTATTAGTCTAGTAAGCCTTCTCTGTACTGCCTCCAACGCATTTATATCCTTCCTTACATAAGGAGACCAGTACTATACACAGTACTCCAGATGTGGTATCACCAGTGCCCTGTATAACTCCCTACTTTTGTATTCAATTCCCTTCGTGATAAACAATAACATTTTATTAGCTTTCCTAATTATGTGCTGTACCTGCATACTAACCTTTTGCGATTCATGCACTAGGACACCCAGTTCCCTCTGCATCTCAGAGCTCTGCAATCTCTCACCATTTAGATAATATGCTTTTTTATTCTTCCTGCCAAAGTGGACAATTTCACACTTTCCCACATTATACTCCATTTACCAGGTCTTTGCCCACCCACTTAACCTATCTATAGCCCTTTGCTATCTATAACCCTTTGTAGCCCCCTTATGTCCTCTTCACAAGTTACTTTCCTACCTATCTTTGTGTCATCAGCAAATTTAGCAACCATACCTTCGGTCCCTTCATCTAATTCATTTATATAAATTGTAGAAAGTTGAGTCCCTAGCACAGATCCCTGTGGCACACCACTCGTTACATCTTGCCAACCAGAAAATGACCCATTTATGCCTACTCTCTGTTTCCTGTTACATATGAGCTTTTATTTTCTGCAATAACATTTGATGTGGCACCTTATCAAATGCCTTCTGGAAATCTAAGTATAATACATCCGCTGGTTCTCCTTTATCCACAGTACATGTAACTCCCTCAAAGAACTCCAATAAATTGGTTAAACATCATTTCCCTTTCACAAAACCATGTTGACTCTGCCTGATCACCTTGATTTTTTTCTGCATGTCCAGCTATAGCATCGTTAATAATAGCTTTTAACATTTTCCCTAAGACAAATGTTAAGCTAACTGGCCTGTCGTTGTTTGCTTTCTGTCTCCCTCCCTGTTTGAATAAAGGAGTTGCTTTCGCTCTTTTCCAATCTAACGGAACCTTCCCTGAATCTAGGGAATTTTGGAAAATTAAAAGTAACGCACCAACTATCTCACTAGCCACTTCTTTTAACACCCTGGGATGAAGTCCATCAGGACTCGGGGACTTGTCAGCCCACAGCTCCAACAATTTGTTCAGTACCACTTCCCTGGTGATTGTAATTTTCTTGAGTTCCTCCCTCCCTTCCATTTCCTGAACAAATTTTTAAAAATTATTTTAATCTAGTTTCAAAAATGTAGTAATTAATCATAATGGAGACATTTAATAGCATTCCACAAATATAATACTTTTAGGGCCAGATCAGTTCATTATTACTGAGATTTCCATTACAAATCTAGTTTTACCTCATTGAAAAAGGGTTAAATTATTATGTGATTTCTAACAGCGATATGAGGGTGGTAAAGGGGAAGTTCGTGTCAGAGCATTTGATTTCACTGATTGCGGCTCCGGTGATTGGGAGTCCACAGTGCAGCCTGTGGCGGAGCAGTGAATGACAGACTGCAACTACAGGATTTCTATGTTAATTAAAGGTGGGGGGGAAATGACATGAATGCTGACAAATTTGACAAAACCCCACCAATTTCGGGCCGTTGTTTATTTTATGGTTAAGGTGTACGTTGTTTGGCGGCTTTAACCTTGCAATTAAGTAAGTTTGAATCTCTCCTTGAAGCAATAGCATTTTTAGTAATTGCTGTTGAAAGACCAGTTAACCTTCAGAATCAATAATGGGCAATCAGCTTTTGCTAATTCTCTGTGAACTTAAAAGATATTGACCTCCTTCTAATGCACATACAGAATTAAGGCGCTCATTCATTTGTGTTAGACTTTGGTCATTGTGAAAGCTTCTCTCTGTTTCATACTGTCAAAGTTTTCTTCAGTATTAGTGTGAAACTTAAATTATGTGCCCGGACATCATTGGTCCTCAGGGCAGTGTCCTCGACCAACTATCTTCAGCTGCTTCATCAATGTCTTTCTCTCCATCATAAGGTCAGAAGTGGTGCTAATTGAAATGAGCTTCGTTTGCAATTTCTCACTAATTAAACAGTCCATGCCCACATGCAGCAAAACCTACACAAAATCCCAGCTTGGGCTGATAAATGTCAAGTAAAATTCACATTGCACAACTGCCAGGCAATGACTGTCTCCAACAAGAGAGTCCAACGACCTCCTCATGGTATTCAGCAGTAATACAATTGCTAAATCCCCCAGCATTAACATTTGACCAGAAACTTAACTGGTTCAGCTATATAAATGCTGTAGCTACTAGAGCAGGCTGTGTGTTCTCACCATCTGAATTCCCAAAGCCTCTGCACTACCTACAAGGCACAAGCCAGCAGTCTGATGGAATAATCTCCACTTGCCTGGATGGTGCAGCTGCAACAGTAGTTGAAACTCAAAACTATCCAGGACAAAGCAGTCCACTTGATTAGCAGCCCATCTGGCACCTTAAACATGCTCTTCACCATTGATACATGGTGGTTGCACTATGTTATGGACAGCCGGGAGATGGTGTGGATGGCTTCCCCTTTTCACCTCTCAACTGATTGTAGACGTTGCTTTCTTTTTAAAAGAAAAAAAAATTGTTGTAATCCCTGAATGTTTTAGAGGTCAAATAAACAGACAAATGACATGTTTTCTTGTAGGATTAAAAGAAGGATAAATTATTTATTAAACAATACCCCAAAAATATTCGCAACCTCACCCACTTATACATACATACATACATACACTTGCACACACTTGCAAGAAGAAATGGAGATTAGAGGATAGCGTGCATGTAAGTCCGATTGTTGTGAAAACAAAGTTCACTTTAAAAATTTCTTGGTTTTCTGGGAGGAATTTTTTCAACAGCGGTGCAGGCCTGGTGTTCCTTTTCTTGGTTCACTGAAGCATTACAGACTTCTCTGGTTAAGGGTCAGTCAAAATCAGTAGTGAGAAACCTGTTACAAATTCTCAAGTGGGGAGTTTTCAAGGTCAGCTTGCAGTCTCTGCCTCTGTGGTTTAAAGATGCTACAGGCAGGGTCTCCTTGGTTAGAATGGATTTCTCAGCTTTCTTGCTGGCTGTCTTTCTGACTGTCTTTCAGAGAGCTCTTTTTCAAAAAGAAAAAACCTCATCAGGCTGAGTTTCGGTCAGGTGACCATAGATTTTCTCCCCGATGTGTTCATACAATGTCTTTAATCATGTGGCCGTTGCTACACAGTGGGTTTTGAATGTGGCGTATAAAGTGGTGTTATCTCCCACCTATTATCTTGGCTTTAAATCCAGAGTCTCTCTGTACGCGCAGGCCTTTGTCAACCCAATTCTGTAAGATAGGAGCCATTTAGCATTGAATGGTCCGTATAGCATTTTAATATCCCTTTCCCAGGATTAGTACAGACGTGATGATGGGTTTAGCCTCCAACAGTCATACTGTTTATTTGCAGTACAGGAGAGGTCATCTGATCTCTCACTCCATCTTGTCTGCAGCAAAGGTGTGTCCATATTTGAAGTTTATCAGTTCATTTTAACAATTGTTAATTGCTCCAGTTCACTTTATTTCATACTTGTCATGCTCACAAAAGGAACAGTTATGCACTATCTACAGGATGGTGTAGCTAATTGCTATGGCTTCTTTGACAGCACCTCCCAAGCAAAATACTGCAGATGTTGAAAATCTGAAATAAAAATAGAAAATGATGGAAACTCTCAGCAGGTCAGATGGCATCTGTGGAGAGAGAAACAGAAGTAACATTTCAGGTGAATAACTTTTTATCAGAATAGGAAGATATTGGAGATTAACAGCTTTTAAACTGATACATAGCCAGGGGAAAAGGGCGCATGGAAAGGACAAAAGAGGAAGGTCTCTGATACGGTTGAGGGCAGGAATGATTAAATGACAAGTGATGGTGCAAGACACAAGGTAGATGATAGGATAAGTAAAGAAACAAAAGTTGGTTTCAGAGGAGCTGTAAATATTTACAGCAGAAGAGCAGAATGAGTGAAAATCTGACAAAAGTGGAGAGGGTTTCTGTGCCCCAGCAGTGTTGCAGAGAAAAGGTGGTGCAGACCACCCCTTCAGCTGTGTACCAATAGAGGATCACCATCCCAATTACCAGCCCCCACCTCCTTCACTCCCATTACTAGCATTTGCTGTTGAAAAGAAAATGGGAGCTGTGGTTGAGATGTAAACTTGTTAAACTCAATGTTGTGGCTGGACGACTGTAAAGTGCCGAGGAGAAAAATGAGGTGCTGTTGCTCGAGCTTGCATTGAGCTTCATTGGAACAGTATAAGAGGCCAAGGACTGATTGGGCAGAGTGGGATGGAGCATGTGGTGCACATTTGTCAGGGAAGGAATGCCTGTTAACTGTAGATAAAATTAATGGGCATTTTTCCCTTTCCTCGCTGTGCTTTATTTTGGTTTAATAAAAATTGATCCCTTCGAGGACTACATCCATTTATGAAAAAAGGCAAACTGAAAAGCGATCTCTAATATGGTTTTTCTTTTGTGACATTGTAGTTAACAGTTTAATGTAGTTTGTTCCATTTTAGTTAACTGAAGAGAAACAACAGATTTCCTATCCGCATGTCATCTTGGCCTTTGATTTTTCATTACTGGGCATTGATTATTGTATTCCAAATAAATTCAATTTGTTTTCTCTTGATTCAGATCATCAGAAGTTGGAGAGAGAGGCTCGGATTTGTCGACTTTTAAAGCACCCCAATATTGGTAAGCATTTTTAAAATATCTTTCTGAAACTGTTGTTACAATTAAACTGTTACAACTGAGTTGGGAGGAATGCACTGTTTTTCCTAGTTCCACTTCTCCACAGGTCACAACATATATTTAAATACTTACCCTGCTATGGTTACCCAATATGTTTAATCATAGACTCTATTTTATTCTGGGTTAAAAATACACCAATCAGGTTTCTTTAATAAAGAACAAAATTATTAGTCTATTATAAAATAAGACTTAACCAGTATTGAAGCAACGCATTAACGTAGAGTGAAATATGTAAGTTCCCTTTTACCATAGCCCCTCGCACGAACACACACACACACACACACACACACACACACACACACACACACACACACACACACACACACACACACACACACACACACACACACACACACGTTAACCGAAAAAAAGAGACTTTCTCTTTAGAGCTCTGTTACAAAAAAGAGACAAAAAAGAATACTTCAGCCAAATACTTGCTAATTCTTGAAGAAAAAAGAGAAAATATGGAAAGATGTCAGTTGTCCCTTTTTGGTTTGGTGTCCCGTATACACATTGTCACTGGGATCTTTCTAGAACACTTCTTTTCAGGCAACGTTGAAGATCACTTTGGCAGGCTTTCCAGGAGAAATGCGACAACGGGTTTCTGGCGGGCTTTTCTGGCGAAATGCAGCATCAGTTTCTCTTTCTTGCACTTGATTCTCAGGAAGTTCTCAAAGAGATGGAAGAGTGTATTGATGATGACTGCTCTCTTGGCTGGTTTTCACCAACTGCCTTCAAAACAGTTCACACCCCAACGCACTGTCTAAAGCGAAACCAAAAGCAATATCTCAAGTGTCAAGCCTACTGACCCCTATAAATTTTGACATGCCACTTCTCTGTAAACATCTCCCCCAAGTTAAAAAGCCCTGCTGGGTATTTATCTGAAGACAGATGACTTCCAGTAAATGTTGTTTTCAAACAAGACCTCTTAGTGTCCTTTCAATGACTCCAGTCCATGGAATCCTTGTTTATTTGGGAAAACTGAAAATGTCCATAATTATAAAATACACGAGTCCTCAAAAAAACTTTAAAAATATACAAGTACCGTTATAACACTTTCAACATCAATTTAATTTTCTTCTAAAGTAATTTACTTTCCACCTAAGTTTCAGTTCTGTTTATGTCTTGGCATTGCTCACAAAATGTACATACATTTTGGCAAAAAGATGGATGGATTGTGGCTGTATAATAAATAAGTTGAAACTGTTTCCAGTGGTGGCAGGGTTGGTAACTAGAAGACACAGGTCTGAAATGGTTGGCCAAAGACCCAGAAACAACATGAGGAAACCTCATGTATGGTATGCCTGGTCCAGGCAGAAACTTTAAAACCTCATGGAGCCACAGGGCCCTTGCATCCATGGATTCCCATTGGAAGCTTATATTTTAGGGAGCTTCCAGTAACCGTGTTGGGTTCAGAGTATTATTGGAGCTTTGGTATATTAATAGCTGCTTCCCACCCCTTTTTAAAAAAAAAATCTAGTTTTATTTAGGTGGCGTCTGGGGATTCTCTTTCGGAAAGAGATTAGAACCTAATAATTTATAAATCTCAGTGCATCCCAGGTGGCAGCATGGAACCACTTTGGAATGTTGAGAGATGTTAGTCTGACGGAACCCATGCTTATTGTTGTAATTACTGTAATCAGACTTGTTATTTTAAAGAAATGTGTTAACATTGCTGTTTATTTCCTTAAGTCATGGGTAATGAGACAGTTTCATATGCTGGTGTAACAAATTCTATTTATATTTCTAGCTATGTCTACATTGCAACTATATTTAGCCTGTATATTGTTGTGGGATGTATATTACCTTCTCGGGCTGTATTTTCTTTCTTTTATTAGGTACTTGGGTTGAATAATATCTTGCAATGTAATCTTTCCTAGGGAGTTAAGAAATTCCCTTGAATTTTATCCTCCATTTAGATCATTTTTAATTGAATTATATTTATCACATCATTATACCTCATCATGTTGCGATGTTGAGCATGGGCCTTGGGATGCTTCTTCAACTATCTTCTTGGGTTGGTATGTGTTTCGAATTGCAGTTTATCTTATTTGTTTCAACCTAAGGTTCACCTGGGTTAACAACTCTGCTGCTGAGAGGGAGGGAACCAGCTCCCAGAACTCTGCTAAGAGGCATAATCCCATCTGCTTTGTTGTTTGTTCCTGCCCAGGAGAATGTTGCAGCCTCTGGTGAGATGAGCACCGAGAACTGAGTAGAGTGGGATGTGGAATGCCTGTTCTCCATTCTGTGGTGCTGATTGCTGATATAATTTAGCAACGTCATGCTGATTCTTGATTTAGGCCCAATTTGTACAAAAAGTTGCTGCAATCAGAGATCTCTTGCTTAAAAAAAAAAGAGAATTATACCAACTTCAAAGTGCAGGACTGTTTCAAGAGCACCAAAGCACTTATTACTGCCCCATCTTATTACTGCTAAATACCAGATCTCGATAAAGCTTTTTTTTACATTATAAAGGTTGTGCATTGTTGCACCAATTATTTCCAGTTTAAATACGTATGATTTTAAACTTTGGGATTACTAAGCTCACTTTCCACCTGTCTCCATGCCAATTAAGGGGGCGCCCGCATGAAAATCCCAATGAGTAACTGTTCGCCCCCCCCAGGGGTGAGTTCTGTACCGTAAAACAGTCCTGATCTCTCTTTCCTACCCCTGGAGGGAAAATCTAGCCCCAGGACTATTCCCCATGTGAACGAAGACCATCTTCCAGTTCTATCCAAAAGAAAAAGAGAATTATCCCAACTTCAAAGTGCAGGACTGTTAAGAGGACCAAAGGACTTACTACTGCCCCACCTTATTACTGCTAAATACCAGATCTCTGCCTCCATTTGAATACCACCTTGCTGTAATTCTGAACTTTAAAACTTAAATAGATAGGTAAAGGAATGCACAATATTACGTATGTCTGACCTAGTCTTTGAAACTCAGGAGCACCTATTTTTGGGCATCCCACCCCTTCACAGGGCAGTTACCCTGCATACACACTGTCAGGTCTGAGGAGTCCCAGATACTGGATCTTGAAAGTCATTCTCATAGAGGTGGCACTTTAGGAGGAACTCCAATCAGGTAAGTGAAGGAAGATGGGGATACTGCCAGCTCAAAAGTAAGTGCTGCTCTTGGGTTTGTTGGGGTGGTAGCATCATATAGCAGCTAGATATTGGGGAGAGGAGGAGGGAGATTGGGGCCAAAGACTGGGGAAGGGGTATTTGAATTTGGGAGCTGAAGCCATGGGGGAGGGAAATAGAGGAATCGAGAATCTTAGGGCTGGAGGGCCGACAGCACCAGTGATTGGGATGGTGTTTTACAGGTAAGTAACTTTTTTTTTGGTAGATGATCTTTAGGGTTGGTTCATCTATCCTTAGCCGCTCCTATTTCACATCTACACGCTATTTCACTGACATCATCTGAAAGCACAAGGTCACTTTCTACAAGTACACTGAGGCACCCAGCTCTTCCTCTCCAGCACCTCTCTCGACCCTTCCATTAAATTGTCTCAATTGTCAGGTTGCTTCTTAGACATCCAGTACTGGCTGAGTAGAAAGTTGCTCCAGCAAAATATTGGGAAGACCATTGCCTTTGGTCCCTGCTACAGTCTCTGTTCTGTAGCCACCAACTCCACTGCTCTCCCTGGCAACTGTTTGAGGCTGAACTAGGCTGTTTACAACTTTGGTCTTATACTTGACCCCAAGATCAACTTCCAACCACATATCTGCACCATTAAAAGCACCTATTTCTACCTCTGTATCAGCGCCCAACTCCATCCTGCTCATCTACTGAAACCCTAATCCATGGCTTTGTTACTTGTAGATTTGACTATTCCAATGCACTTGTGGCTGGTCTCTCACATTCTACCCTCTAAACTTGAGGTCATCCAAGACTCTACTGCCATGTTCCATGAAGTCCCATCCCCTTGCTCACTGACCTACATTGACTCCTGGTTAAGTAGCGCCTCAGTTTTGAAATTCTCATCTTTGTTTTTAAGTCCCTCCATGGCCTGCCTTGCCTCTCCCTATCTCTGTAATCTCCTACAACTCTCCAAGATATCTGCACTCCTGTAATTCTGGCCTCTTCAGTATTCCAGATTTTAATTGCTCCATCATTGGTTGCTGTGCCTTCAGTTGCCTAGGCCATAGCTCTGGAATTCCCTCCCTAAAACTCTATTGCTTCTTCTATTTCTTCCTTGTCAGATGCTGCTTAAAGCCTACCTCTTTGATAAAGCTTTAAGTCATTTCCCTAATATCCTTTTTTTACAGAGAGCACAGGCAGAGAGGGACTGGGTGGCTGCCAGACAGGCAAGAAGGTCAAGGCAGGTAATGCAGGAGTCCCTGGAGGGCATCCCATTTTCTAACTGGTATTCAGTTCTGAGTACCAATGGGAGAGAGGGTTCCTTTGGAAGTGCAGCGAGAGTCATGACCAAAGCACCATGCATGGCTCAGCTGTGCAAGGGAGGGAGGAGAAAGGGTAAGAGCAATAGCGATAGGGGATTCTAGTTAGGGAACAGATAAGCATTTCTGTGGTCACAGACGTGATTCCAGGATGGTATGTTGCCTCCCTGGTGCAAGGGTCATGGATATATATCACCGAGCAGCTGCAGAGCATTCTGGAGGGTTAGGGTACACAGCCAGACGTCGTGGTCCACATTGGTACCAACGATATAGGAAGAAAGAGAGATGAGGTCCTGCAGGATGTGTTCAGGAAGTTAAGAATGAGATTAGCAAGCAGGACCTCAAAAGTAGTAATCTCCGCATTACTTCCATGGCCACGTGCTAGTGAGTATAGAAATAGGAAAATACACCAGATGAATATGTGGCTGGAGAGATGGTGCAGGAGGGATTTCTGGCGCAGAGTTCTGGAGAAGGTAGGACCTGTACAAGCCAGATGGTCTACACCTGAGCAGGACTGGGACAAATATCCTTGCAGGAAGGTTTGCTAGTGCTGTTGGGGATGGTTTAAACTAGTTTGGCAGGGGGATGGGAACCTGAGCGCAGTCTTAGCTAGGACAATTTCAAGGCAGGGAACAGGAGACAGAAAATTAGCGAGTGACTCTGAAACACAGAAGAAGCAAAGGTTAAAAAGTGTGCAGCACAGGAATATGGCAGTGTTAAAGGGTATTTATTTAATTGCAAGGAGTATAGTAAATAAATCCAATGAGCTGAGGGCACAGATAGACACATGACAACACAATATCATTGCTATAATGGAAACTTGCCCCTCTTTCAGCCAAGAATGGCAGCTCAACATCCTTGGATATAGAGTTTTCAGGTGGGATAGAGAGGGGGATAAACAAGGAGGGGGTGTAGCATTATTAGTTAAGGAATCAATAACAGCTTTGAGGAGGGATGATATGCTAAACAAATTATCAAATGAGGCCATATTGATGGAGCTCAGAAATAAAAAAGGGACAGCCACACTACTAAAAGTGTAATATCGACCCCCCAAATAGTGAGAGGGAGGTAGAAGAACAAATATGTCGACAAATCTCTGAGTGCAAAAGCTATAGGGCAATAATAGTTGGGGATTTCAACTACCCCATTATCAACTGGGATACAAACAGTGTGAAGGGCACAGAAGGGCCAAAATTCTTGAACTGTGTTCAAGAGAACCTTTTTAGCCAGCGCGTAACAAGTCCAATGAGAGGGGATGCAATTCTAGATTTAGTCTTCGGTAATGAAGCTGAGCAATTGGATGAAGTAACAGTGGGTGACCATTTTGGAGATAGTGACCATAATACAGTTAGTTTTAGCATAATCATGGAAAAGGACAAAGATAAAACAGGAGTGAAAGTTCTAAATTGGGGAAGGCAAATTTTATGAAACTGAGTGGTGACCTGGCGAAAGTGGACTAGATACAGCTACTTGAAGGAAAATCAGTGACAAACCAGTGGGAGGCATTCAAAAGTGAGCTACTACAGGCACAGTGTAGGCATGTCCCACAAAGATAAAGGCTGACGCGGCCAAATCTAGAGCCCCCGGTTATCTAGAAGCTTACAAGGTAAGTTAAAGCAGAAAAAGAAAGCTTATGAGGATCACAAAAATCTTAATATTTTAGAAAGCCGAGAGGAGTATAGAAAGTGCAGGGGTGAAGTATAAAAGGAAATTAGAAAAGCAAAGAGAGGACATGAAAAATTATTGGCAGGTAAAATCAGGGAAACCCAAAGATGTTTTATCAGTGCTGTTGCGACCTGGTGAGGAAGGTATCTAGGGGTCCCTTTCGGCCTTCACCTGGTTTTACTGTAATCGGGTTTAATTTTAAACACACTGTTTTTAGTTCCCCTTTGGTGAATCCTTGTTCACCGCTTTCCAATTATAAGGCAAAAAAACTAGCACAAACAGGTTTTCTTGGGTTTAAAGAAGAAAGATTGAAATTTATTAAACTTAAACTCTAATTTGGTTGACACCTATGGACACATGGCGCGCCCACGCTCGCATGCATACGCGATGCACATATGCAAAATAGAGACAAAAAAGAGCAGAAGAAAAAAATAAAGTGATAGGTTTTGAGGCAATATCTGAAGAGTTTTTTTATTTTTTTTTGTTTTTATTTAGAGAGACAGCACTGAAACAGGCCCTTCGGCCCACCGAGTCTGTGCCGGCCAACAACCACCCATTTATACTCATCCTACATTAATCCGATATTCCCTACTACACCCCACCATTCTCCTACCACCTACCTAGAATAGGGGCAATTTACAATGGCCAATTTACCTATCAACCTGCAAGTCTTTGACTGTGGGGGAAACCGGAACACCCGGCGGAAACCCACACGGTCACAGGGAGAACTTGCAAACTCCGCACAGGCAGTACCCAGAATTGAACCCGGGTCGCTGGAGCTGTGAGGCTGCGGTGCTAACCACTGTGCCACCCACAGTTCTTTAAGTATCATACTTAAACTTTGTTCGCTGTAGGAGGCTTTTCTCTCTTGGAGTTCATGTGTCTTCAGTGGCTTGTGAGAAAGAGATGGGAGCAGACAGGAGAGATCTCAGTCCAGGAGCAAATAGTCTTTCTTAGTCCAAACTGTTTGTACAATTCAGAAAACCCCAGGCTGCCAAGCAGGTTAGTCATGTGACTAACTGGTCTGACCATGTCTTGGATTGTATCACCTTAGCAGTCTCTTTCACACAATACCCGGTGATCAAGGTCCATTGTGGGTTGAATGTGTCAGGGAATAGTTCTTCGTCCTTCCAATCACTGTCTGTTAATATGCAAATATCCTTTCCTGCCACGGCTGTTCTGTTTAACAGGTCTTTTCTTCACTCCAGTAACAACTTAAAATCAATGTTGATCAAAATTAACATGCCTCATTCTTGGCAGGTTAGGGCCAAGCATGACAGTACATTCAGAGCAAGAGAATAACTAATGAAAGGGTAGAGCCTATCCGAGATTTACAAGGGAACTTATGTGTAGATGCAGAAGATGTGGGCAGGATTCTCGATTAGATTTTTGTCTCTGTCTTCACAAAGGAGAGGGTTCATGCAGACATTGTTGTTAAAGAGGAGTGTGAAATATTAGATACGATAAGCATAATGAGAGAAGTAGGACTAGAGGGTCTGACATCCTTGAAAGTGGATAAATCGTCAGGGCTGGATAGATTGCATCCCAGATTGTTAAAGGAAGCCAGGAAGGGAATAACGGATGCGCTGAGGATCATCTTCAAATCCTCACTAGATACAAGCGAGGTACCAGACAATTGGAGATCTGCAAACATTGTACCATTGTTTAAAAAGGCTGCGAGGGATAGGCCAAATAATTATAGGGCAGTCAGTCTGATCTAGGTGGGTAAATTGTTAGAATCAATTATGAGGGACAGGATAAACTGCCACTTAGAAAGGCACGGATTAATCAGGAATAGTCAGCATGGATTTGTTAAGGGAAGGTCATGTCTTACTAACTTAATTGAGTTTTTTGAGGAAGTAACAAGCAGGATTGATGAGGGTAGTGCAGTCGATGTGGTCTATAAGGATTTTAGTAAGGCATTTGACAAGGTCTCGCATGGCAGACTGGTCAGTAAAATTAAAGCCCATGGGATATAGGGGAATGTGGCAGGTTGGATCCAAAATTGGCTGAGTGACAGGAAACAAAGGGTCGTAGTTGATGGATGTTTTTGCGAATGGAAAGCTATTTCCAGTAGCATTCCACAGGGGTCAGTGTTGGGTCTCTTGCTGTTTGTGTTATACATTAATGATTTGGACTTTCATGTGGGAGGCATGATTAGGAAATTTGCTGATGACACAAAAATTGGCCTTGTAGTTGATAGTGAAGAGGATAGCCGTAGATTCCAGAATGATATCAATGATTTGGTTGAGTGGGTGGAAAAGTGGCAAGTGGAATTCAATCCAGAGAAGTGTGAGATAATGCATTTGGGGAGGGCAAATAAAGTGAGGGAATACACAATAATGGGGAGTATATTGAGAGGGGGAGAAGAAGTGAGAGACCTTGCAGTTCATGACCACAGGTGGCAGGACAGGTAGATAGAGTGGTGAAGAAGGCACATGGAATGCTTTCCTTTATTGGCTGAGGTATAGAACACAAAAGCAGGGATGTAATGCTGGAACTGTATAAAATGCTGGTTAGGCCACAGCTGGAGTATTGCGTGCAGTTCTGGTCACCACATTACAGGAAGGACATAATTGCTCTGGAGAAAGTACAGAGGAGATTTACAAGAATGTTGCCAGGCAATGAAAGTTGCAGCTATGAGGAAAGATTGGATAGGCTAGGGTTGTTTTCTTCTGAACAGAGGAGGCTGAGGAGTGACTTAATTGAGGTGTACACAATTATGAGGGGCCTAGATAGAGCAGACAGGAAGAACCTGTTTCCCCTAGCAGAGAGGTCAATTACCAGGGGGCACAGATTTAAGGTGATTGGTAGAAGGATTAGAGGGGACATGAGGAAGAACTTTTTCACCCAGAGGGTGGTGGGTGTCTGAAATTCACTGCCTGGATCAGTGGTGGAGGCAGAAACCCTCAATTCTTTTAAAAGAATTGCTGAAGTGCTGTAACCTGCAAGGCTATGGACCAGATGCTGGAAGGTGGAATTAGATTGGGTGGCTAGTTTTTTTTCGACCGGTACGGACACGCCAGTTTGAATGACCGCCTTCTGTGCCGTAATTTTTCTATGGTTCTATCTGGCTCAGTTTCAAATTTTGTTTATAATGATCCTGTGAAGCACCCTATGACATTTTATTATGTTAAAGGTGCTATGTGAATGCAAGTTGTTGTTGACTGCCTTGAGGGTAAATTCTGTGTTACTAAATTGATGTTGCATCTGGGTTCTGAAACGAGCATTATATCCATTATTTGTATACACAAAGACACGAACACCAGCTTCAGCATAACTGTTGAACTGCTGAACCCTTTTTATCTCTTTGCCTAATACGGCAGGTAGAGCGCTTCCGGTCAGAAGAGGGCAAGTACTTCCTGCCCACTATTTTGGGAAGTTAGGAGGCCACATAGAGCCTGCAAAACAGGCCCTAGGAGATCCAGATATAGGTCTGCCTGTTCATTGAAATAGCCACAGAAATTGACACACTCTCATAAATTACATTTTCTTAATACATATTTCATTTCAAAGCAAACTGCTAAATACAAATATCTAAATACAAATATCTAGTAATAGTTTTTATATATGATGCACACATATATATATATATATATATATGAAAAATATTCAAGAATTCTTATGCATATATACACAATATTTATATATTTCACCTATATGTACAAATTACTGTTCAGTTTATATTTTTCACAATGTAAATTTCTCCTTTTTTTCAAAACTCCACAGTTCTATGAAAAGCTTCTCATATAATTCCCAAATTTCCAATTGATTCATCTCATTATAGCATACAGCTGCACATTGATGCACATTCATTATACCATCTAATCCTACTGTCCTGAATAAACAATGTATCCTCTAACTTCCTATATGCTGTTCCATGGGCATCATATGTACATAAATGTGTAGGTATGTATGTTCATATTTTATTGTATGTTTCTACTCTTTCTCTTTACTGCTCTCCAATGGGTGCTCTCTGGTCCTGACTCTTCTGGCAGTAGTCCGTCCACCCTCAGATCTGCTGTATCCCAGGTAGTCAACTTGCTCCTGACTGCCTGTCGGACCCCAAAGGTTTCTTTCAGCCTATTATTCTCTCACTGGCCTCACTTTCCACCATGTAGACCATTATCCAGTCATCTGCCCATTCATCACACTTGGTTACTATTATAAAACAATTTTGTCATCTGATTCACAATGAGGAATGCTCCAGGAAAACCCTATACGGAAGATTTTCTTTGGACTATTGGCAGAATTTAGATATCTATTGTGTGTTTGTTAATAAGAATTAATTTGCACTTCTGACCAACATGCACCTAATTTCAGGGAAAGATCAGGATTGAGATCAGCTTTAGAAATGTTTCCCTGCATGGTACTGGTGTGATAAATCTTTGAACAGTCCTCAGAATTTTATTCGCTACTCAATGGAATTATCTAGGAAATCATAGATCCACAAAGGGGCTGCAGATTAGCTGGTGTGGGAAATTTAGTGTCACGCTCTCAAATAGGATGTGTTAACCTTCACAGAATCGGTACAATGCAGAAGGAGGCCATTCGGCCCATCGTATCTGCACTGGCTCTCTGAAAGAAAGCCTTCTCCCCATAACTCTGCACTGCACATTCTTCCTTTTCATATAAATGTCTATATCACTTTTGAATGCTTCAATTGAACCTGCCTCCACCACGTTCTCAGGCAGCGCATCCCAGACTTTAGCCACTTGCTGCATGAAAAAGTTTTTTCTCATGTCACTTTTGCTTCTCTTAACAAATACTTTTAAGCTGTGCCCTCTCGTTCTCGATCCTTTCACGAGTGGGAACAGTTATTCTCCATCTACTCTGTCCAGACCCTCATGATTTTGAATACCTCTATAAAATCACCTCCTCAGCCCTCTCTTCTCCAAGGAAAACAGTCCCAACTTCTTCAATCTGTCTTCATAACTGAAGTTCCTCATCCCTGGAATCATTCTCATGAATCTTTTCTGTACTCTCTCCAATGCCCTCACATCCTTCCGAAAGTGTGGCACCCAGAACTGGACTAACTGAGGCCAAACTAGTGTCTTATACAAGTTCAACGTAACTTCCTTGCACTTGTACTCTTTGCCCAGGATACTGTATGCTTTATTAACCACTCTCTGAACCTGTCCTGCCACCTTCAATGACTTATGCACATATACAGCCAGGTCCCTCTGCTCCTGCACCCCTTTAGAATTGTACTCTTTATTTTATCTTACCTCTCCATGTTCTTCCCACCAAAATATCACTTTGCATTTCTCTGCATTGTACTTCATCTGCCACCTGTCTGCCCATTCCGCCAACTTGTCTATGTCCTTTTGAAGTTCTACACTATCCTCCTCACAGCTCACAATGCTTCCAAGTTTCATAAGGCCATAAGGTCATAAGAACTAGGGGCAGGAGTAGGCAATTCAGCCCCTCGAGCCTGCTCCGCCATTCAATACGATCATGGCTGATCTCATCTCGGCCTCAACTCCACTTTCCTGCCCGTTCGCCATAACCTTTCAACCCTTTTCTAATTAAAAATCTGTCTATTTCCTCAAATTCACTCAATGTAGCGGCATCCACCGCACTCTGGGGTAGTGAATTCCACATACTTACGACCCTTTGAGAGAAGTAATTTCTCCTCATCTCTGTTTTAAATCTGCTACCCCTTATCCTAAAACTATGATCTCTCATTCTACATTGCCCCACAAGAGGAAACATCCTCTCTACGTCGACTTTGTCAATCCCCTTAATCATCTTATATACATCAATTAGATCTCCTCTCATTCTTGTAAACTCTAGAGAGTAAAGGCCTAAACTGCTCAATCTCTCTTCATAAGACCAACCCCTCATCCCTGGAATCAATCTAGTGAACCTCCTCTGAACTGTCTCCAATGCAACTACATCCCTCCTCAAGTAAGGGGACCAAACCTGTGCGCAATATTCCAGGTGCGGTCGCACCAATGCCTTGTACAGTTGCAGCAACACTTCCCAACTTTTATATTCTATTCCTTTAGCAATAAAAGCCAAAATTCCATTTGCCTTCCTTATTACCTGCTGTACCTGCATACTAGCTTTCTGCCATTCATTCACAAGGACACCTAGATCCCTCTGAACCGAAGCATTCTGAAGTTTCTCTCCATTTAGATGATAATTTGCCTTTCTATTCTTCCGACCAAAATGGATAACCTCACACTTATGCATGTTAAACTCCATCTGCCAGATTTTGGCCCATTCACCTAACCTATCCATATCCATTTGTAAATTTCTTATTTCTTTATTGCAACTTACTATCCCACCTATTTTAGTGTCATCTACAGATTTGGCTATAGTACCTTCTATCCCTGCATCCAACTCATTAAATATATTGTAAATAGTTGGGGCCCAAAGACTGAACCCTGTGGCACCCCACTAGTTACATCTTGCCAACCAGGAAAAGACCCATTTATCCCGACTCTCTGTTTTCTGTTGGTTAGCCAATCCTCTATCCAAACTAATAAATTGCCCCTAACCCCATGTGATCTTACCTTGTGTGTTAATCTTCTGTGCGGCACCTTATCAAATGCCTTCTGGAAGTCCAGATATACTACATCTACCAGATCCCCATTATCCACTTGTTACAGCTTCGAAGAACTCTAGCAAATTAGTCAAATTAGTTTCGTATCATCTGCAGACTTTGAAATTGTGCCCTGTACACCAAGGTCTAGGTTATTAGTATATATCAGGAAAAGCACTGATCCCTGGGGAACTCCACTACACACCTTCCCCCAGCCCGAAAAACATCCATTAACCACTACTCTTTGTTGCCTGTCATTCAGCCAATTTCGTATTCATGTTGCTCCCGTCCCTTTTATTCCATGAGCTGCAAGTTTGCTCACAAGTCTGTTGTGTGGCACTGTAACAAATGCCTTTTGAAAATCTATGTAAACCACAGCAACAGCATTGCCCTCATCAACCCTCTCTTACCTCCTCAAAAAACTCCAGCAAGTTAGTGAAACATGATTTTCCCTTAATAAATCCATGCTGGCTTTCCTTAATTAACTCGCATTTGTCCATGTGATTATTGATTTTGTCCCAAATTATTTTTTTCTAGAAGTTTTCCCACCACCGAAGTTAAACGGACTGGCCTGTAGTGCTGGGCTTATCTTTACATCCTTTTTTGAACAAGGGTGTACTGTTTGCAATTCTCTAGTCCTCTGGCGTCACTCCCAAGTCTAAGGAAAACTGAAAAATTATGGCCAGTGCCTCTGCAATTTTCACCTTCACTTCCCTCAGCATCCTTGGATGCATCTCATCTGGTCCTGGCGTTTTATCCACTTTAACTACAGACAGTCTATCTAATACTTCCTCTTTATCAATTTTAAACCCCGCTAGTGTCTGACTTACCTTCTCTTTCAACATTGCCTGGGTTGCATCTTCTTGGTAAAGAGACATGCAAAGTATTCATATAAAACCTCAGCAATGCCCACTGCCTCCATGTGTAAATCCCGTTTCTGGTCCCTAATTGGCCCCACTCCTCCTTTTACCACCCTTTTACTATTTATATGCCTGTGGAAAACTTTGGGATTTCCTTTTAATGCTAGCTGCCAGTCTCTTTTCATGCTCTATCTTTGCTTCTCTTATTTGCTTTTTCACTTCCCTTCTGGACCTTCTATATTCATCTTGGTTCTCAATAATATTTTCTACCTGACATCTGTCATAAGCACACTTTTTCTTCTTTATCTTAATCTCTGCCTCTTTTGTCATTCAGGGAGCTCTGGATTTGTTTGCCCTACTTTACCCCTTAGAGGGAACATACCTTGACTGTACCCGAACGATCTCTTCTTTGAAGGTAGCCCATTGATCATCTACCAGTTTTCCTGCCAGCTTTTGACTCCAATTTATTCGCCCCAGCTCTATTCTTACCCCATTGAAGTTGGCCTTCCCCCAGTTAATTATTCTTACCCTGGATTGCTCTTTGTCCTTTTCCATAGTCAGCCTAAACCTTATGATACAATGATCACTATCCCCTAAATGCTGTCCTACTGATACTTGATCCACTTGGCCCACCTCATTCCCAAGAGTCAGATCTAGCAGTGCCTCCTTTCTCATTGGACTAGCAACAAACTGTTGTAAAAATTTTCCTGAACACGCTCTTGGAACTCTTGCCCCTCACTGTCCTTTACGCTACTAATATTCCAGTCTATGTTTGGATACTTAAAGTCCCCCATTATAACTACCCTATAATGTTTGCACCTCTCTGTGTTTTCCTTGCAAACTTGTTCCTCCATGTCCTTCCCACTAGCTGGTGGCCTATAGACAAGACCAAGCAATGTAACTGCACTTTTTTTGTTCCTTAGCTCTAGTCAAATTGATTCTGTCCTCTACTCCTCTGGAATGTCCTTTATCTCCATCACTGCAATGCTCTCCTTAATCATTACTGCCACACCTCCCCCATTTTTCCCTTTCCTATCTTTCCTGAATACCTTGTATCCAGGAATATTTAACACCCAGTCCTGCCCTTCTTTGAGCCAGGTCTCTGTTATAGTCACAACATCATATTTCCACTTGGCAATCTATGCCTGCACCTCCCCAGTCTTATTAACCACACTCTGTACATTCACATAATTGCACTTTAACCCTGATTTAGACTTTATTACTTTCTCCCTTACTCTGACCCCACCTCATAACTTACTGTTCTCTACTCTTGTGCTATCTATCTCCCCCAGTATTCTGTGCGCCTTGGTATTCCTCTTTGATACTTGCTCTTAGTTCCCACACCCCTGACAAGTTCCCAGTTTTGCTTCCCTCCAATCTGAGCTCCCTCTCAGGTTCCCACCCCCCCTGACAATTTAGTTTAAGCCCTCCCCAAAAGCACGAGCAAATCTCCCTGCGAGGATATTCGTCCCACTGCTAAGATGCAACCCGCCCATCTTGTACAGGTCCCACCTGCCCCAGAACCGGTCCCAATGTCTCCTTCCTACATCAGTTCTCCAGCATGTTCAATTGGTTAATAATCCTATTCTTATGCTCACTCGCACGAGGGACTGGGAGTAATCCTGAGATTACTGTTTTTGAGGTCCTGCTTTTTAATCTCCTTCCTAGCTCCATAAAATCTGCTTTCAGGAACTCATCCCCCTACTTACCTGTGTCATTGGTACCGATGTGGACCATGACTTCTGGCTGTTCACCCTCCCCCAGAAGAATGCCCTGCAGCTGCACTGTGACCTTGCATTGGACTGAGGTTCATCATTGGAACAGACTAGAGAAGTTATACTCTGCATTTAATAATACTGTGTTTGATCTCCAAATGCTTGTTACCGATTCTAGCTGCAAGAACTGGAAAGGATTCCATTTTCTGGCACTTAAATCCCAAATGTTAATGAATATAAATTTTTTTTTAAAGAAAGCCAATTTCAGACTTTTAAAAACAGAAAATGCTGGAAATACTCAGCAGGTCAGGCAGCAACTGCGGAGAGAGATAAACAGAGTTAATGTTTCAGATTGATGACCTTTCATCAGATGTGTTCATCTGTCAGTTCTGATGAAAGGTCACCGACCTGAAACCTTAACTATGTTGCTCTCTCCATGGATACTGTCTGACTTGATTATTTCCAGCATTTTCTGTTTTGATTTCAGATTTCCAGCGTCCACAGTATTTTGTTTTAGACTTATATTATCTTGATCTAAAGTTCCGAGCAGTTTTCTTTTTATATTGAAAGGTGAACGTTCCCTTGAACTGAACTTAACAAGCTTCAACATATTTCAATCATACCTAGCACATCTCTTGTCACACTTCCACTTGTTATTTCAGCCCAGTTTTATTATGCTTGACTCTTGGCTCATTCTTCCCATGTGTCTCATTCCTACTTCTTGCACCCTGACGTCTGCTCTCCACTTTTAACCAATTTTCCCTTAAGGCACAGGAATCTTTCTCCCTGACTAGTTTCCTGACTTTGAGCAGCATTGAAGTGAACTGAATGTACTTTCTGCTCTTTGGTATCTTTGCTGACTATGCTGATGGCAGACACATTAAAATTGGAGTAGGCACTTCCAACACTTACACAGAACAATTAGTTCCTAGCACTTTGATGTATATTGTTGTCCTATATGTAATGTGGATCTCATGTAGCAGTGCTCACAGTATCTCTGAGGGTACTTTGTTTTATAATAGCAGAAGCAACACATCTTGCAGTGTTATATGTCTGGCAGTGTTGAGTGGGGAGAATGATGGTTCAGTATTTTAGGATATAGGTGGGGGGGGGGGGGAGATCAAGGTTTACTAATATTGAGAAAAAAAGAGGCCCAGAAGAACCTAGCCTAAATTCCCTTTGGCCACATTTGGGCTTTCTGATGACTTTTCCTCCCTCCAACCCCCTGCATAACACATCCACTTCCATGACTTTGTTTCCACTATTCATATCTGCTCTGCCCCAACCTGGACATAGCTGAAAAATCATCCCACTAGGACAGATGCAAAGGAATAGTCGGCACAGCAGATGATATCCAGATATATGGTGTAGATGGAAAAGACCATGAAGCCATGGAGAAAACCAGGAAAGCTGGGATTGAGCTAAACGCAGACAAATGCATTGTGGAAGTGACAGAATGAATGCCAATTCTTCAGAATGGTATACACACCTGATGGAGTCAAGCTGAGTCCTGAAAGGATCTCAGCCATCTCCGGGATGCAAGAGACAAGAGAGAGTTGAGAAATTTCCTTGGCTTGATCCAGTACATGAACTCTTTCATACTGCACATGTCGGAACACACAGCAAACCTGCGGGAGCTGACGAAAGAAGATCTAGAGTACCAGTGGTCAGAGTCACATGACGGGAGTTCAACAAACTCAAAAAGGTAGTATGCAAGGAGACAAGTCTGTCGTACTACAACAGAAAGAAACCTGTCACTCTGCAAGTAGATGCTTCCACAAAATTAGATTAGATTAGAGATACAGCACTGAAACAGGCCCTTCGGCCCACCGAGTCTGTGCTGAACATCAACCACCCATTTATACTAATCCTACACTAATCGCATATTACTACCAAACATCCCCACCTGTCCCTACATTTCCCTACCACCTACCTATACTAGTGACAATTTATAATAGCCAATTTACCTATCAACCTGCAAGTCTTTTGGCTTGTGGGAGGAAACCGGAGCACCCGGAGAAAACCCACGCAGACATAGGGAGAACTTGCAAACTCCACACAGGCAGTACCCGGAATCGAACCCGGGTCCCTGGAGCTGTGAGGCTGCGGTGCTAACCACTGCGCCACTATGCCGCCCTAAATGACGGGAGAAGCCCTGGTACAAGAGGGAAAGCCAATAGCATTTGCATTCAAAGCTCTGACATCAGCTGAGACAAGATATACCAACGTAGAAAGAGAGCTTTTGGCAGTCATGTATGGATGTGAGAAGTTCCACACATATCTCTATGGGAGAAAGTTCATAGTGGAGAGTAATCATCGTCCACTGGAGCAGATCTACAAGAAAAATCTATGTAAAGCACCAGCAAGACTGCGGAGGTTACACTTGATGCTTCAGAGTTATGATTTCACTCTGAAATATAAGCCAGGAAGAGAAATGGTGCTGGCAGATACCCTATCTCAGCTGTCATTACAGGAGAAACACAAGATAGTCAAGAGCTAGGTATAAAGATTCATCGCCTAGTAAATGTAACACCACCAAAAGCTAGTCAAATTACAGATGTGACCAGCAAAGACCAGGAGTTACAGATGCTGTCTCAGCAGGTGATCCAGGGATGGCCTGATAAGATAGAGCAAACACAGCCAACAATATGGCAGGACTGGTCTATCAGAGATGACATCTCACTAGATGGAGTTCTGCTGGCCTGGTCCAGAATAATCATACCCAAAACAATACAGGAAGAACTTCTCCAAAAGATACATGAAAGCCACATGGGAATAGAGAAGCTGTACTAATGCTTTAATAAAAGCAAAATACTGCGGATGCTGGAAATCTGAAATAAAAACAAGAAATGCTGGAACCACTCAGCAGGTCTGGCAGCATCTGTGGAAAGAGAAGCAGAGTTAACGTTCCGGGTCAGTGACCCTTCTTCGGAACTGACAAATATTAAAACTGTCACAGGTTATAAGCAAGTGAGGTGGGGGTGGGGCAAGAGATAACAAAGGAGAAGGTGCAGATAGGACAAGGCCACATAGCTGACCAAAAGGTCATGGAGCAAAGGCAAACAATATGTTAATGGTGTGTTGAAAGACAAAGCATTAGTACAGAATAGGTGTTAACGGACTGAATATTGAACAGCAGCAAGTGCAAACATGAAAAAAAACAGTGGGTAAGCAAACTGAACAAACTAAGATGAAATGAAATAAATGCAAAAAAAAGGGTTGTAAAAAAGAAGAAAAAAAAATCAACTAAAAATGAAAGTAAAATGGGGGGCCCGTCATGCTCTGAAATTATTGAACTCAATGTTCAGCCCGGCAGGCTGTAGTGTGTCTAATCGGTAGATGAGATGCTGTTCCTCGAGCTTGCGTTGATGTTCACTGGAACACTGCAGCAATCCCAGGACAGAGATGTGAGCATGAGAGCAGGGGGGAGTGTTGAAATGGCAAGCAACTGGAAGCTCAGGGTCCTGCTTGCGGACCGAGCGGAGGTGTTCCGCAAAATGGTCATTCAGTCTGCACTTGGTCTCCCCAATGTAGAGGAGACCACATTGTGAGCAGCGAATACAGTATACTACATTGAAAGAAGTACAAGTAAATCGCTGCTTCACCTGAAAGGAGTGTTTGGGGCCTGGGATAGTGAGGAGAGAGGAGGTAAATGGGCAGGTATTACACCTCCTGCGATTGCAGGGGAAGGTGCCATGGGACGGGGACGAGGTGGTGGGGGTAATGGAGGAGGGGACAAGGGTGTCGCGGAGGGAACGATCCCTTTGGAATGCTGACAGGGGAAGGGAGGGGAAGATGCGTTTGGTAGTGGCATCACACTGGAGGTGGCGGAAATGGCGGAGGATGATCCTTTGGATATGGAGGCTGATGGGGTGGAAAGTGAGGTCAAGGGGAACCCTGTCATGGTTCTGGGAGGGAGGGGGAAGGGTTGAGGGCAGAGGTACGGGAAATGGGCCGGACACGGTTGAAGGCCCTGTCAACAACAGTGGGGGGGAATCCTCGGTTGAGGAAAAAGGAGGTCATACCAGAAGCACCGTCATGGAAGGTAGCATCATCAGAGCAGATGCGTCGAAGACGGAGAAACTGGGAGAATGGAATGGAGTCCTTACAGGAGGTCGGGTGTGAAGAAGTGTAGTCGAGGTAGCTGTGGGAGTCGGTGGGCTTATAATGATATTTCTCAATGTCACAGGACTGTACCAGAATAGTTTTTCTGTTTGACGTGTTCAGACAGAAGAAATATTTACAATGAACTTTGGGAATAGGCTTGTTGAAGTCTCTACCGAAGCATTTTGTTTTCCTTCAGCCATGTTTAGTCATTGTCATCCTACCGTGTTGTGCAGTACTGGTACTGTCATCGCAGTGCCACTGAATCTGTTGTATAAATTGCTTTTGAGTTCTATTTAAATACTGTTCTGCATTTATCAGGTGTGTTATAATGCAGGGCAGTACAAGCTTTTTTGTCTATATGGGCAGTTTCGGTTTATACCATGAGCCTCATGGGCCATATATAAAGTTAGTAATAATATCGATTTGAAGTTGCAGTAAGCTCACGCTGTGGATACCAACAGATCTTGTGGTGTTCTGATTTAGCATTTATCCACCAGTGAGGCAACATTTCTAAGGACAGCCCTTTCCAAACTTCTAGACCCATTTTATACAAACAAAAAACAAACTCGCAGCTAAGAAATAAAAGTGCCAATAGAATTAAGTGGCCTCGCGTTGAGAACTGTATTATCAGGCTCATTGGGCCACATGTAGCAGACAGGCTATAGTTTGGATACCCATGCTATAGTTTAGACGTCCTTGCCAATAAATATTTATTTGTACCCTAGTAGATAAGAATTTGCAGGTGCCAGTTGTACAGCCCGACACAATATGATTGCACAACAAGCTTTATGGTAACCTGTGGGAAATCATTCTTCGTGAATGATTGTGAATGATTTTTAATATTCCTGAATCAATGCTGAATAGAGCTCATATGGTGTGAGCATGAAAGATAGACGTTCCAGAATTTATAGACCTCAAAATTCAGTTGCGTAGTGCCCATATTTTTGGTGCTACAGGTGCCTGTTTGGGTCCAAAATAGCGTCTGCGCTGCACGTGCACACTTCTGGTGTGGGCCGCGCTAAATTCTATTTTGGGTAGGTCAATAGGGATATGAAAGAGTATGCCGGAATTGTACAGAGCAGGCACTTGATGAGCCAATTCAGCTAATGTCCTCTCTTAACCTCGCGCAGTTGAATATGTGCTCAGCACCAGGAAGGACCTCCTACCAATGCAATTTAAAGGGACCATAAACTACTTTCAAGTTAGTTGTTGATTGATTTCTGCTGGCTGTTGCTGAGTTAATAGAAGTGTTTGGAAGTGTGTACTACTATTCAAAGTTGTTGAAGTTTACAAGGAGCTATGTGGCATGTGGTGAAGGTCTTGGTTCTCGCTTCAAGGGTTCTGCTTATAACTCTTGCTCTCTGTCATGGATGCAGCGATTTCTATCACCCCTGGCCTGCAGCATGATAGAGAGAATGAGCAGAGGCAACACAGAGAAGGACTAGGTGCTTGTAAAGTGATGAGAAGGAGGAGCAGAAGGGCTTTCTGCAAGAGGCCATATCGACCCAGGGTCACCAGGGAGCAATTCTCTCCTCTCAACCTCATCAAGAAACGATGTTTCTTGTTTCTCTTTGTTTTCCTCTAAGGAGGTGCTCACTGAAATCACCCACCTGTTCCAAGTAGACCTGAAGCCTCAGAGCAGGGCAAGAGCGGCATTATCGGTGGCTTTAAAGGTGACTGTGGTCATGAACTTCTTCATGTTGGGTCCCTTCCAGTTTGGAGCAGGTAATATCTCCAACATCTCCCAGTTCACCATCCAACGTTGTGTAAAGGAAGTCACTAATGCTCTGTATGCAGAGAGAGAAGAATACTTCGTATTTTCTCTTTGCAGACAGAAGCAGGGGGAGTCAGCATATCGCTTCACCAGGATTTCAGGCTTCTCCCTGGTTGCAGGGTGCCATTGACTGCATAGACATAGCTTTACAGGCACTGCATTTAAATTCAGAGATGTACCTCAACTGGAAAGGGTTCCGCTCCATCAGTGTCCAGCTGCTATGTGACCATAATCAGTGCAACATGCAATTCAGTGTCCAGTAGGGCAGCAGTCGTGATGCATTTATTCTGCAACAGTTTGCTGTACCATCAACATTTGAGCCACGCAAGAAAGCACAGTGGCTACTGGGTGACCAGGGCTCTCTGCTGAGCACCTCGCTCATGTCTCTGGTGTGCAACTCAACCACATGGGGGAAGCATACATAAAATGAGACCCATACTGCCACACAAAATGTCATCAAGCAGACCACTGGGGAGAACCAAGCATTTCTGTATGCATCAAAAACAAGAAATGCTGGATTCACTCAGCAGGTCTGGCAGCATCTGTGGAAAGAGAAGCAGAGTTAACGTTTCGGGTCAGTGACCCTTCTTCGGAACTGTATGCATACCTATCAGCCTTTTCCTGTACGCTGCTCCATCGAAGTTCTCATCTGAATCCTCTGCAGTAGAGCTCGTGTAGCCTTGCCTTCTGATGAATTGGAGTCTGCACTACCTGTCCCCTGTCTTCATGTAGGTCACTCATACCTGGAATCTCACCATGTGCCAATCCTGCCTCTAGGCTGCCTTCTAAAGTATATGCAGTGCCAGTATCTGAGCTGGTGGCTACGAGTGTGGAAGCAAGTGATGGTGTTTCTTCATCATCATCATCAGACCCTGCTTGTTCTGCTTCTTGCTGTTCCAGCACTGCCTGGCCATGTTGCAGTTCTTGGATATCTGAAAGGAGAAAAGGTACAAGGCTAAACGTGGTGGTGGGGGAATGTGAAAGCAAGAGGTGCATGCTTACACCATCTGCAGCTTGTATATCAGAAGAGATTATGGGATGAAGGCTAACTGTTAATGAGAAGGAGGATGAGGTAGGAACATACCGTCATCTTCAATGCTTTCAACTCCACTGCTGGCCACAGCCTCACTCATAGCTGCTGCAGTGATGGCAAGCACAGTCTCTTCCAATGGGGTAAGGACATGCAGTCATGTCTGACCCCCACTGGTTAGATGCTGTTGCATCTGGTTGTGCGCCATTGTCCTGCAAGAGAGAGGGAAGTGTGTCTGAGTGTGGTGCAATATGTTTGAGCGATTTGGCTGTCATGGTTGAATTGCTGGCAGTGTATGTTATGTGCAAGCTATGAGATATGGGTGTGAGGCTTGCAGCAGTGTTAAGTGTGTGAGGATGAGGTTAAGCTATGAATGCGAAATATGAGTTGTGGTTGATAGAAAGTTTTGGTCGGTGAGTGAACGGGTAATGGTGAATTGAACAGTGTGTGAGGCTATTGCTTCATTTATAAGAATATGACATTTGAAGATGTGTTCGCCGACTTTCACCTCTCGTGAGTTCATTGAACTTCTTGCAATTCTGCGTCCGGGTCCTCGGGCCTATGCTGCTGGCATTGACCTGGACAGCCATCTGCTCCTACTGTCTTTGCAGTGTCAGTCTGAGTGCCTTCTCATTCCTCTTCCTGTCCACCTCCTACACCAAGGCCTGTAGTGCTGTGTCAGAGAACCTTGGATCATGCTCTCTGCCCTGTTCTACCATTTTTCAGAATTCTTCCTACTCAGCGCTGAACCTCAGCAGCTTCCAGCAACTGCTGTAACCAGAATGAATTTCCGCTTTGAAGTGTGAGCTGGCTTTGAGTAGTGCAGGTTAACTTTAAGTGGGGCTAACCTCTTGTGATTTTGTGGCCCCTGCTCAGGCATGCAGCCTCCCAGCAGCACTGAGTTGGTGTGCTGCATGCACTGGAAGCAACGAGCGTAAGTTAATCATGCATCAGAATCCCCTGGTCTGTTCATGGACCTTCTCCGATTTCACAGCCAATAAATCATCATAAGCAGCTCATAACTGGTAATAAACAGAAGACTGAATTATATGGAATATTGCAAAACAACAACTTATGTGTGTTTAACAAAATAAAATGCTCCAAAGTGGAGCATTATAAGTAAAATTTGACCCTAGACGACATAAGGAGATATTATGGCGCATCACTAAAAGCTTGGCCAAAGACGTCTTATAGGAGGAAAGAGAAGTCATGAGGCAGTGAGGTATAGGGTGGGAATTCCAGAGCTTCGAGTCCAGGCAGCTGAAGGCACAGCCACCAATAATTGAGCAATTAAAATTGGGGATGCTCAAGAGAAGAGAATTCAAGGAGCACAGATATCTTTGGGGGTTGTGGGTTGGAGGAGATTACAGAGATGAGGGGGGAGGTCATGGAGCAATTTGAAATCAAGGCATTGCTTAACTGGGAGCCAGTGTAGGACAGTGAGCACAGGGGTGATGGGTGAATGGGACTTGGTGCGAGTTTGGACACAGGCAGCGGATTTCCGCATGATCTCAAGTTTATGGAGGGTAGACTTTGAGAGACTGGCCAGCTGTGCTTTGGTCTCGTAAAATCTATAGGTAACAAAAGCTGGATGAGGGTTTCAGCAGCAATTGAGCTCAGGCAGGGGTGGAATCGGGTGATGGTACTGAAGTGGAGATAGGCAATCTTAGTGATGGCACAGATATGTGGTTGGAAGCTCATCTCGGGGTTGCAAAAGGTCTGGTTCAGCCTCAGACAATTGCCAGGCAGAGAGATGAAGTCGATGGCTAGGGAACAGAACTTGTAGTGGGGACCAAAGGTAATAGCTTCAGTCTTCCCAATATTTAATTGGAGGACATTTCTGATCATCCAGTACTGCATGTCGGACAAGCAGTCTGATAATTTACAGAGAGTGGAGGGGGTCGAGAGAGGTGGTGGTGAGGTAGAGCTGGGTTTATAGTCAACGTACATTTGAAGACTAATGCTGTGCTTTTGGATGATGTTGCTGAGCAGCAGCATGTAGTTGAGAAATAAGAGGGGCAGAGGATGGATCCTCGGGAGCCACCAGAGGTAGTGGTGCAGGAGTGGGAAGAGAACCCATTGCAAGTGATAATCTAGCTATGATTAGGTGGATAAAAATGCAACCAAGTGAGTGCAGTCCCACCCAGCTGGAAGACGGTGGAGAGAGGTGATAATGGCCGATTTGAAGAAGGAGAGGAACATTACCTGATGAGAGAAAACTGTTCACGATATCAGCTAACCTGGGAACAAGGAATTGAAATTGGGTAGTCACTAGTTTAGTGGGAATAAGGTCAAGAAAACAGGAGATGGGTCTTATGAATAAAATGAGCTTGAAGAGGGCATGAGGGGAGATAGGAGAGAAACTAAAGAATTATGCAAATTCTGATTGAGCGTGGGGGGTGGGTAGGGGGGGTGCTTTAGAGGAAGTTTGGCCTGGTGGGCTTGGGGAAGGTAGGGTAGTGGCAGAGGCAGCTGATCAGATTGTCTCATTCTTAGTGAGAAAGAAGTTCATGAGCTCTTTGCATTTGTTGTTGGAGTTGAGCGGGGAGGAGACAGGGGAGAGGGGTTCAAGAAGACGACTTACAGTAGGTAAAACAGCTACTTTTGTGTGTCACTGCAAAAATAATAGTCTTCTGTATCTCAAGCCAGCTCATAGTTACAGAATAAGGGGACACTCAGTTAAACTGAGATGCGAAGGAATTTCTTCTGAGGGTAGTGAATGTCTAGAATTCTCTACCCCAGAGAGTTGTGGAGGCTAGATCGCTGAAAGTATTTAAAGAGGAGGTAGATAGATTTTTGAAATATTAGTGAGTTGAGGGTTATGAGGAGCTGGCACGAAAGAGGAGTTGAGATCTGGGGCAGATCAGCCATGATCTTATTGAATGGCGGGGCAGGCTTGAGGGGGCTGAATGGCCTACTCCTGCTCCTATTTCTTATGTTCTTATGTCTCTGACTTTGCTAGATTCCTAATCAGCATTAAATAACCTCAGATGCATAATTGGCATTAAAAAGCTTGTTTGTATTGAGCAGTTTAGTATGCATCGAGAGTGGGCGAAAACACAGTACATTTCTAAAAGAATAACAAAAGGGGGAGCACTTCAAACTGTGAAGTGAGCTTTCAAGATCAGTGCTGTTGTCATGGATACTGTAGCAGCTGGTGTTCAGGAAGTGCTTTTAATCAATGTGTTTCAAGCACACAAAATGTGGAAAATATACCTTCCGTTAATTATACACTGAAGTCTATCCTTTTGTAAAAGGTTTTGGTAACTTCAGATTGTATCATGAAACTGTTGTGTGGGTGGAAAGACAGTCGGGGGATTTCCTCATAATCTCGAGACCTAGAATGGTCAGAATTGCTGATTTAACAGTTTGTAACTGTAACTACATAATTTAAAATAAGAGACCAAAAATAACTGGGCAACTGGCACATAATATTTTGCAACTAATGGCATTTTTCACCTTTTTGAATTTAAATTCTTTCTATGATGTCATACACTTGTTACCCAGGAGACATGAGCACTGTTACACAAATTCTACATAAGCAGCACCATTCATGAATTTTGCACATGCATTACAAATGCTATTGTAGTTTTTGTTTCCAGTTTAAAAAAAATTCCCCAATTTATTCAGATGAAATAGATTCTTTTTACATAACAGTTGGGTGTATTTTTAGATATTAAAGATTATGGTCAGTTGAGATTCTCAAGTCTGAAAACGAGGTAAAGTTTGTGACAGTCATGTAAATCAGTCACAAAAGCCCTGACAATTTTCATAGAATGATGCATCATAGAAGGTGGTCATTCGACCCATGAAAGACTCTTAAAGGGGGGTCTCACTTCACTCTAAGGTCCTGACCCTGTACTGAGTTTCAATCGCATGAAATAGACTTTGGATACAATTTCCACTTTATGTGGAACACCTTTATTAATTCACCAAGCAATAGTATATACTTACAACACAAGTTGCTTAGTTAGACCTGTGTACAGAAACTCGTTACCGGGTGGTCAGGTCCACTGAACAAATTCTTCCGCATGACTTCCTGTGACTGTGTGCAATTCTGGTCGCCACATTATAGGAAGGATGTGATTGCATTGGAGGGGGTGCAGAGGCGATTCACCAGGATGTTGCCTGGGATGGAGCATTTAAGCTATGAAGAGAGGTTGGATAGGCTTGGGTTGTTTTCACTGGAGCAGAGAAGACTGAGGGGGTGACCTGATCGAGGTGTACAAGATTATGAGGGGCATGAACAGGGTGGATAGGGAGCAGCTGTTCCCCTTAGTTGAAGGGTCAGTTACGAGGGGTCACGAGTTTAAGGTGAGGGGCAGGAGGTTTAAGGGGGATTTGAGGAAGAACTTTTTTACCCAGAGGGTGGTGACGGTGTGGAACGCCCTGCCTGGGAGGGTGGTAAATGCAGGTTGCCTCACATCATTTAAAAAGTACCTGGATGAGTACTTGGCACGTCATAACATTCAAGGCTATGGGCCAAGTGCTGGCAAATGGGATTAGGTAGACAGGTCAGGTGTTTTAATGCATCAGTGCAGACTCGATGGGCCGAAGGGCCTCTTCTGCACTGTATTATTCTGTGATTCTGTGACTGACCAAGTCACACTTCCCGGATAATTTTATGGAGGGTAGAAGATAGGAGGCATGTGTTGAAATAGTCAAGGGATAACAAAGGCATGGATGAGGTAGAGCTATTCAACTAGTACCACTCACCACCCCCCCCCCCCCCACTTTCCCCATAGCCCTGCACATTTTCCCATCTCAAATATTTGTCGAATTTCCCTTTGAAAGTTACTGTTGAATTTGCCCCCACCACCCTTTTCAGGCAGTTTATTCCAAATCACAACTCACTGAACATAAAATGTTTCCTCATGTCGCCTCCTGTTTATTTTTCCTTAAATCTGTTTCTTCTTCCCTTTCTGCCAGTGGAAATAGTTACTCAGGTTTTGATAGAGCAAATAATTTCATCATTTTGAAAACCTCAGTCACATTTCTTAATCTTTTCTGCTCTAAGGAAAACAACGCCAGCTTCTCTAGTCTCTCCACATAATGACTCCCTCATGGTACCGTTCCAGTAAATCTCTTCTGCACCCTGTCTTAAGCCTTGATATTCTTCCCAAAGTGTGGTGCCCAAATTGAACACAGTACTCCAGCTGAGGCCTAACCAGTGTTTTGTAAAGGTTTGGTATAACTTTCTTGCTTTTGTACTCCATTCCTCTATTAATAAAACTAACGTTCCACCTGCTTTTTTTAACAGCCTTCTCAACTTGTCTTGCCACCTTCTAAGGTCTGTGTATGTTCACCCACAGGTTCTGTTCCTGCACCCCTTAAAAATTGAACCATTTAGTTCATATCACCTTTCCTCATTCTACTTACCAAAATGTATCAATTCTCACTTTTGTGTGTTAAATTTCATCCGCCATGTGTCTGCCCATTTCAACAGTCCATGTCGTCCTGAAGTCTGTTACTATCATTCTCATTGTTTACTACATTTCCAAGTTTTGTGTTATCTGCAAACCTAGAGATTATGCTCTGTATACCCAAGTCCAGGTCATTAATATATGTCAAAAAGAACAGTGGTCCTAATACCTACCCCTGGGGAGCATCAATGTATTCTTCCATCTCATCTGGAAAACAACCATTCATTACAACTCTTCGCTTTCTGCCCCATAGCCAATTTTGTATCCATGCTGCCACTCTTCCTTTAATCCCTTTGGCTTTAGTTTTGCTACTGAGTCTATTATGTGGAACTTTGTTAAATGCCTTTTAAAGCTGGGTGGGAGTGGGAGCTGTGAGGAGGATGCACAGAAGTTCCAGTGTGATTTGGACAGGTTGAGTGAGTGGGCAAATACATGGCAGATGCAATATAATGTAGATAAATGTGAGGTTATCCACTTTGGTGGCAAAAACAGAAAGGCAGATTATTATCTGAACGGTGATAGATTGGGAAAGGGGGAGGTGCAGTGAGACCTGAGTGTCCTTGTGCACCAGTTGCTGAAAGTAAGCATGCAGGTGCAGCAGGCAGTTAAGAAGGCAAATGGTATGTTGGCCTTCATAGTGAGAGGATTCGAGTACAGGAGCAAGGATGTCTTGCTGCAATTATACAAGGCCTTGATGAGACCACATCTGGAGTATTGCGTGCAGTTTTGGTCTCCTTATCTGAGGAAGGATGTTCTTCCTATGGAGGGAGTGCAGCGAAGGTTCACCAGACTGTTTCCTGGGATGGCAGGACTGACGTATAAAGAGAGATTGGGTTGAATAAGTTTGTATTCGTTAAAGTTTAGAAGAATGAGAGAGGATCTCATAGAAACCGACAAAATTCTAACAGGACTGGGCAGACTAGATGCAGGAAGGATGTACCCACTGGCGGGGGAGCCCAGGACCAGGGGTCACAGTCTAAGGATAAGGGGTAAGCCTTTTAGGACTGAGATGAGAAGAGATTTCTTCACCCAGAGAGTGGTGAACCTGTGGAATTTTCTACCACAGAAAGCAGTTGAGGCCAAATCATTAAATATATTCAAGGAAGAGATAGATTTGGTTCTTGGGGCTAATGGGATTAAGGGATATGGGGAGAAAGCAGGAACAGATTATTGAGTTTGGATGATCAGCCATGATCGTATTGAATGGTGATACAGGCTTGAAGGGCCGAATAGCCTAACCTGCTCCTATTTTTCTATGTTTCTAAAAGTTCATATACACATCAACTGCAATACCCTCATCAACCCTCTCCATTACTTAGAGTCATAGGCTGGAATTTTACGCCTGGGAGTGGGCGGGGTGGGTGCATAAAATCAAGTGGGAGGCGGGGGTTGCTGTTCCCGTTGCCTATCTGCGCCCACTGCCTGTGCCCCACAGAGGACCCCCAGCAGGCACAAGCTGCCCCTGCTAGAGCTTTTCTCCGCCCTCTAAATCGATCCCCACCTCCTTTGCTGGGGCCCAGTGGTGCTGCTGGGACTGAGGAGCTGACAACCCTCTGACTGGCTGGCAGATCTTGGAGGCAGGACTTCCTGCCTCAGAGGGGCAGAAGCCCTAACCAAGGCCAATGAAGGGCCTGGCCCATGTAAAATTACAGTATGGCTTCCAGGCCCAGCAGAGGCAGGCTCGTCCCTGACTTTTTATCTAGTGGGCAGGGCCACTGTTGGGACGTAAAATTCCAGCCTTAGAGTCATTTATGGCACAGGAAGCAGCCATTCAGTCCATCCATCCATCAAATCCATGCTGGCTGTCCGCAGAACAGTCCAGTCAGCGCCCCCCTCAATCCCTTATTTCCTTCAAGAGCCAATTTCCTTTTGAAATCATTGATTGTCTCCGCTTCCAACACCCTCGTGGGCAGCGAGTTTCAGGTCATTACAGCTCGCTGTGTAAAAAATAAATCTTGCTCACATTCCCCCTTCATCTCTTGCCCAAAACCTTCAACCTGCGTCAACTAGTCCTTGTACCATCAGTTAATGTGAACAGCATTTTTGTCTACCTTATCCAAACCTTTTATAATCTTGTATACCTTCATCAAATCTCCCCTCAATTTTCTTTGCTCCAAAGAGAACAGTCCCAGCTTCTCCAACCTAACCTTGTAGCTAAAATTCCCCCATCCCTGGAACCATTCTGGTAAATCTCCTCTGCACCCTCTCAAGGACCCTCACATCCTTTCTGAAGTGTGCTGACCAGAACTGTATTTAATACTCCACTTGGATCCTAACCAGAGCTTCGTCAAAGATCCCAAATAAGTTAGTCAAACACAATCTGTACTGACATTCATTAGCCCACACTTTTCCAAATTCCAGTTAATTTTGTCCCGATTATAGGCTCTAAAAGTTTTCCCACCACCAGTGTTAGGCTGACTGGCCTGTTATTGCCAGATGTATCCCTCTTCCTTATTGCAAACAGGGTTGTAACATTTGCAGTCCTCTGATACCACACCGATATCCAAGAAGGATTTGAAGATTTTGACCAGAACCTGTGCAATTTCCATTCCCTCTTCCCTCAGTAACTTCGGATGCATCCTATCTGGACTTGGGTGACTTTTCTAATTTGAGACTGAAAAGCCTTTAAGCATCTCATCTTTGTTTTTATCCTGTTCAATATTGCTCCTCCTTTAGTGCTACTTTGGAAGCATCTGCTTTTCTAGTGAAGGCAGATGCAAAGTACTCATTTAGTACCTCAGCCATGTTTTCTGCCTCAACAAGATAATTTATTTTTGGTACCTAATTGACCCCAACCTTCCTTTGACTACCCTTTTGCTGTTTATATATTTGTAAATATGTTATGTTATCCACTAATCTATTCGGATACTCTCTTTCTCTGCCCGCCCCCCCACCTTATTCCATTTTTTTAGGTCTCTGTATTTTCTATATTCAGCTCGGTTCTCTACTGCATAATGAACCTAACCACTGTCTTAAATATCCTTTTTCAGTCTGATTTTAACCTCTATCTTCAGTCATCCAGGGAGCTCTTGCTTTGGATGCCCTTCCTTTCCCCCTTTATGGGAATGTGTTTACTTTGTGCCTGAACTATTTCCCCTTTGAAGATCTCCCATTGTTCAGTTTTGCCAACTAATTTTTGATTCCAATCCATCTGGTCTAGGTTCTTTTTCAACTCACTGAAGTATGTTTACACTTGATTATTTCTTAATGATTCTAAGACTGATGATATTATGATCAACAACAATGGCAAACCCAGCCCTGTCCACCCTGCAAAGTCCTCCTTACTAACATCTGGGGGTTTGTGCCAAAGTTGGGAGAGCTGTCCCACAAACTAGTCAAGCAACAGCCTGACATTGTCTGTCAGGTATGATTCTGTGAGTATGACTATGTCCCAGACACTACCATCACCATCCCCGGGTATGGCCTGTCCCACCGGCAGGACAGACCCAGCAGAGGTGGCGGCGGCACAGTGGTATACAGTCGTGAGGGAGTTGCCCTGGGCGTCCTCAACATCAACTCTGGACCCCATGAAGTCTCATGGCATCAGGTCAAACATGGGCAAGGAAACTTTCTGCTGATTACCACCTGCTGCCCTCCCTCAGCTGATGAGTCAGTACTCCTTCATGTTGAACAGCACTTGGAGGAAGCACTGAGGGTGGCAAGGGCGCAGAATGTACTCTGGGTCGGGGTCTTCAATGCCCATCACCAAGAGTGGCATGGTAGCACCACTACTGATTGAGCTAGCCAAGTCCTAAAGGACATAGCTGCTAGACTGGGTATGCGGCAGGTGGTGAGGGAACCAACAAGATGGAAAAATATACTTGACCTCGCCCTCACCAATCTGCCTGCCGCATATGCATCTGTCCATGACAGGATTGGTAGGGCAGCGCAGTGGTTAGCACCGCAGCCTCACAGCTCCAGCGACCTGGGTTCAATTCTGGGTCCTGCCTGTGCGGAGTTTGCAAGTTCTCCCTGTGAACCGTGTGGGTTTCCACCGGGTGCTCCAGTTTCCTCCCACAGCCAAAGACTTGCAGATTGATAGGTAAATTGGCTATTGTAAATTGCCCCTCATGCAGATAGGTGGTAGGAGAATGGTGGGGATGTGGTAGGGAATATGGGATTAATGCAGGATTAGTATAAATGGGTGGTTGTTGGTCGGCACAGACTCGGTGGGCTGAAGGGCCTGTTTCAGTGCTGTATCTGTCTATGACTCTATGACCACCGCACAGTCGTTGTGGAGACGAAGTCCCGCCCTCACATTGAGGATACCCTCCTTTGTGTTGTGTGGCACTACCACCGTGCTCAATGGGATGGACTTCGAACAGATCTAGCAGTGCAAAACTGGGTATCCATGAGGCGCTGTGGGCCACCAGCAGCAACGGAATTATACTCAACCACAATCTGTAACCTCATGGCCCAGAATATCCCCCACGCTACCATTACCATCAAGCCAGGAGACCAACCCTGGTTAAATAGTGCAGGAGGGCATGCCAAGAGCAGCACCAGGCATCCCTCAAAATGAGGTGTCAGCCTGGTGAAGCGACAACACAGGACTATCTGCGTGCCAAGCTGCATAAGCAGCATGCGATAGACAGAGCTAGACGATCCCATAACCAACGGATCAGATCTAAGCTCTGCAGTCCTGCCACATCCAGCCGTGAATGGTGGTGGACAATTAAACAACTAACTGGAGGAGGTGGCTCCACAAATATCCCTATCCTCAATAAAGGGGGAGCCCAGGACATCAGTGCGAAAGATGAGGCTGAAGCATTTGCAACAATCTTCAGCCAGAAGTGCCGAGTTGATGATCCATCTCGGCCTCAGATGCCAGACTTCAGTCATTTCGATTACTCCACTTGATATCAAGAAACGACTGAAGGCACTGGATACTGCAAAGGCTATGGGCCCTGACAATATTCCAGCAATAGTATTGAAGACCTGTGCTCCAGAACTTGCCGCACCTTTAGCCAAACTGTTCCAGTACAGCTACAACACTGGCATCTACCCAGCAATGTGGAAAATTGCCCAGGTATGTCCTGTACACAAAAAGCAGGACAAGTCCAACCTGGCCAATTACCACCCCATCATTCTACTCTCAATCCTCAGTAAAGTGATGGAAGGTGTCATCAACACTGCTATCAAGCGGCACTTGCTTAGCAATAGGGCGGCACAGTAGCGCAGTGGTTAGCTAGTATAGGTAGGGGGATGTGGTAGGAATATGGGATTAGTGTAGAATTAGTATAAATGGGTGGTTGATGGTCGGCACAGACTCGGTGGGCCGAAGGGCCTGTTTCAGTGCTGTATCTCTAAATAAATAAAAAATAAAAATAACCTGCTCAGTGACGCTCAGTTTGGGTTCCGCCAGGGCCACTCAGCTTCTGACCTCATTACAGCCTTGGTTCAAATATGGACAAAAGAGCTGAATTCAAGAGGTGAGGTGAGATTGACTGCCCTTGACATCAAGGCAGCATTTGACCGAGTATGGCATCGAGGAACCCTAGCAATACTGACGTCAATGGGAATCAGGGGGAAAACCCTCTGCTGGCTGGAGTCATACCTAGCGCAACGGAAGAGGTTGTGGTTGTTGAAGGTCAATCATCTGAGCTCCAGAACATTACTGCAGGTGTTCCTCAGGGCAGTGTCCTAGGCCCAACCATCTTCAGCTGCTTCATCAATGACAATCATAAGGTTAGAAGTGGGGATGTTCTCTGATGATTGCACAATGTTCAGCACCATTCGTGACTCCTCAGATACTGAAGCAGTCCATGTAGAAATGCAGCAATACCTGGACAATATCCAGGCTTGGGCTGATAAGTGGCAAGTAACATTCGCGCCACACAAGTGCCAGGCAGTGACCATCTCCAACAAGAGAGAATCTAACCATCTCCCCTTGACATTCAGTGGCATTATCATCACTGAATCTCCCACCATAATCATTCTGGGGTTTACCATTGACCAGAAACAACTGGAATAGCCATATAAATACCATGGCTGCAAGAGCAGGTTAGAGGCTCGAAATCCTGCGGCAAGTAACTCACCTCCTGGATCCCCAAAGCCTGTCCACCATCTACAAGACACAAGTCAGGAATTTGATGGAATACACTCCACTTGCTTGGATGGGTTCAGCTCCAACAACACTCAAGAAGCTCGACACCATCCAGGACAAAGCAGTCTGCTTGATTGGCAGCTCATCTACAAACATTCACTCCTTCCACCACCGACGCACAGTGTCAGCAGTGTGCACCATCTACAAGATGCACTGCAGTGATGCACCAAGGCTCTTTAGACAGCACCTTCCAAACCCGTGACCTCTACCAACTAGAAGGACAAGGGCAGCAAATGCATGGGAACACCACCACCTGCAAGTTCCCCTCCAAGTCACACACCATCCTGACTTGGAACTATATCGCCATTCCTTCACTGTTGCTGGGTCAAAACCCTGGAACTCCCTTCCTAACAGCACTGTGGGTGTACTTACCCCACATGGACTGCAGCGGTTCAAGAAGGCAGCTCACCACCACCTTCTCAAGGGCAATTGGGGATGGGCAATAAATGTTGGCCTGGCCAGCGATGCCCACATCCCAGGAATGAATAAAACAACTGTCCCCCAAATGCTTAGCCACAAAAACCTGCCCAACTTCATACCCCAGTATTAGATTCAGCACTGCTTCCTGCCTTGTTGGGCTGAAAACATAGTGATCAGAAAAGTTCCGTTATGTGCGCTTTTCAGTAATTCCTCACCCTCTTTGCCCTTTAAACTGTTAACTATCCAAATCTGTGTTAAGACCATAGAAATCCAGCATTATCACTACTCTGTAGTTCTTGCATCTTTCTGGGATTCGCGTGCAAATTTTCTCCTTTATCTCCTTCTCACTATTTGGCCTGTAGTTTATATCCAGTATTATAATGACTTCTCTTTTGTTCCTAATTCTAACCAAATAGAATCTGCCTTTGATGCCTCAACCACATCATCCCTCTCCAGTGCTATATTAGTTTATTTGATTAATTCTGCCACTGCCTCTGTGTTTTTATCTTTCCCTATCTTTCCTGAATACCTTGTAGACAGGAATATTAAGTTCCCTATCCTCGTTCTCTGAGCTAGACCTCAGTTATTGCCACTATATCATAGTTTCATAAGTCTTCTGCTCAAATTCTAAGATACTTCCCTGTAATCTAAAGCAGGGAGTTGGAGGGGGCAGGGCAGTTGTGGAAGCATTTGGATTTCGAAAGTTTAGCAGTGTTGCTGTTGTGGAAGAAGTAGACTTGAGAATGATTGCATTTAATGAGGCAAATATAAATGGTTCAATCATGAACCTTTTTCCTCTTTTGGGGTCTGGTGATGCATTAAGGCTCCCAAAATTAAATTATAATTTAATGTGAGCTGTTTTCAGTGCTGCTCAGCTGTTCAAAGCTACTCACTGGTGATTTAAACAGCTGATCAGTACTTTGCTTAAAGTCTCTTTTTGTTTCACAGCTGCCTTCCAGAGTATTTTAAGATTGCCATCATATTTCCCTGAAGTTGTAGCATCTGAGCTCAGTTTTCACCAAAAACTGATCAGTACAACCAATGGGAGTGAAAGTACAAATTGAATGCAAATGGTTTTTGGTAAATCGGAAGATCTCCAAATTGCACAAATAAAATTTTTAAAGCAGTTCTTAAAAAAAAATCATCTGTACATTTGCCTATAAAATTATTTTTGTGTACCTCACAAGCTTTATTTTCTGCAGCATATATTTCATTTACGAATAAAATCTTGAAGGGATTTCAGAACTATTTTAAGCAGTACTTTGCTTAAAGTGTCTTTTTGTTTCCTTTGTCTTATTGATAGATTTTTCTCATAGGTCATCTTCAGGTCATCATTATCATATTGGCCTGAGTAATTCCTCACTCATAAATTTCAAAGTGCTTTCTTTATCCTTAATTTGTTTATTCCCTACCAGTTCAGTTTTATTTTCTTCTTTCATGAATGATCAGCAGATTTGTTTGTTGATTGTTATGACCGACCGCTCCAGTCAAAGCCCCCAAACAAAATATATGATTCTGAATGTATTGGGAGAAACGCATTGTTAATTCAATCCTGTCCCTCCACAGATCACCTAACATATCATTTAAAATTTTCCAAATTAAAGACCCAGCCAAATTGCACCGTTTATTATCCTCCAAATGAAGCTAACCAAACCAGCTGTCTTTAAATCAACAAATTAACAGTTTAATTAGAAAAACTAAATTCTTAAACACTACAAATATATAAACAACTTTTAAAATAGAAAAAAATTAGAGTCCTTGTAAATTTATGCTCCTGTCGGAGTTGAAAAAAGTACAAGATTGCTTGAAGTCCTCACAGACATCCAATGGGGAGAAAAAAGGTTCTTAAACAGTAGAATAGTCTGTAGTCTAATTCCAGCAGTAAGTGATGCTTTCCTTCTCCAGCAATGAATTTCCACTATTAACGACTTGCAAACACTTTTTAAATGAATCAATTTGGCTTTAGGATTTTTGAGGGATAGAAGATAGTCACAATCTAACTTCCTTTCCTTCAGTTTAAATTATGAGAGATCTCTGTTTTGGCTTGACTTTTTTAGAATTGAGAGATAATAATGAAACAGACTAAATTCTCTTCCTTCAGTTTAAATGGTCTGTTTCTCCTTCCAGGTGCTAACACGCAGCTGTCTCTCTGTTTCTCCTGTTAGAACAGACTGTTTGCACTATTAGCCAGTTCAAAATTGAATTGTAACAAATGTATCTCTTGATGCTCATCCTTGGCTGTATCCAAGGCAAGGAGAATGCACCCTTTGAATTGCAGTCTCTGAATGGCTGTGTCCAAGGCAACGAGAATGCATTCTTTGACTCCGTCTTTAGAGCTTGTTGACTTAAAGCAGTATGGCTCTTTTTCCAGCCTTAAAGGCACACCGCATTCTTCCCGGAACAAAAAACTACAGGACCATAACCTTATAAATATGCTTTAGATGTAGCTATTTCCATAACGCACTGCTGTGGTATTGCTCACAAGTGAGTCAGAGCTTGTTTCTTCAAAGAGATAAACACTGGAATGTAAAAAGAGGAATTTTAAGAGAAAAAATAATCCACCAAGATTGAAATGGTTGTTTATGGATGCAACTACAGCAGGTTACTAGCATGGATATATTTAGGAAAGTATGCATATATGAGAACAAATTTATTTTTGCAGTAGTGGATAAGGAAAACTCTTCTCAATTTGGATTGTTTGTAATGAGCCTTGCCACAGGAGATCCGTATCTAAATGTACATTGTGTCTAGCACATATTGGTCATACCTCACGGCCAAACAATTTTCAAGGAACAAAATACACTGATAGATTTATGGAGCTGAGCTTAAAGTGAGGCTGTGTGGGAGAGAGAGAGTTAGAAATCTGGAGCACTGATTCTCCAGGCTGCTCTCTTGAGCTTGGGTCCCTGCTGGAAGTGCAGCATTGGTGTATTAACTGTTCACTTCCATGTGTCTGAGCACATCAGTCTCAAATTTCTTTCCAAATACTTTCAGTGGCCATATGGTCACTCCTTCTCTAGCTTAGGTTTGAAGAAGGATCATCATCCCTGAAGGACTGTGAGCATCTTTATGTATTTAACTCTCAGATGTACGTGCCATACTTTATGCTGCATGTAATGTGAATACAAATTTCTATCACGTTATTCTTAAAAAAAAACACTTCCTGCTAATTTCAGAAAAACTTTCCCAGCAACAAAATTACCCTCTAAGTATGTGTCTGAGGACTCTCAGAATGTGTCTGAGTGATCAGCCTGCAATTGTCCATTAGATTGTGCTTGTTTATAGACTTTGTGGCTCTAAAGATTAGGCCAGATAACATACAAGATCTCCTTAGCAATAGAATCATACAGCACATTTGGCCAATCTGACCTGTGCAGTCTTTTTAAACAAGCTGTCCAATTAGTCCTGCTCTCCTCTTCCCTCATAGCCCTTTAAACTTTTCCTTTTAATAGCAATTTGTTGTTTTAAAATATTTTTTCTTCTCCTTTTTGGTTCTTTTGCCTTAAATCTGTGTCTTTTGGTTACTGACCCTCCTACAGAATTTTGCACACCTGTTAAATCTCTCAACTTTCTCTGCTCTATGGAAAACAATCGCAGCTCCTTTATTCTTCAGATAACAGAGTCCCTCATCTTGGGAAAGAAAAATATAAAGGCTTCCTTCATGACATAGGCCTTAAAATTCCTAGACCAGTGAGGATGGTATTTTGGCTTGGGGGAAAGCTTAAATTTGGCTCTACTATTTTCATCCTGCTACAAAAAATTCCGTTTAGGGGTGTGTGAGTGGGTTGGGGCTGCTTGTATCCACCCTACTTCAGTTGTGATATCACTCGAGTATGTGCATCTGGTAGAATCCTCCATCTGCAATCTATTGGTTTCACCTTCCTTGTGCATTATGCAGGCATACTTAATGCACAAATGTGGAAGTGGGGTCTGATGTAGGAAAGCAGTAACAGAGAAATTGTTCCTTTTATGAAAGAAAATACTTCAGCCAGTGCTCCTGACAAAGTAGCAAGTTGCTGCCTCAGTATTGCTGGCATCTTTTCCCTTCCCCCTCCACCTCTACACCCTTACAGGGCCATATTATAAATATCGCGGACAGCGGTTTCCTGTATATAAATGCCCCCAACCTATGATTTGGGAACGAGTCAATGCTAATGCAGAATGGAGGCTAGAAGTCCTGCTGTGCCATATTTCCCATGGAGGTGTGGAACTCTTAAGAATTTGTGGGGCCATAGTCTATGAAGGCACTACACAATGTAGTACATACAGACTAGCATATTCAAGATTTGATCGCCTCTCTGTGCTGGGTTAATTGATCATAGCTGGAGCATCAATTAGTTGTTACTATTAGCATCTATACCTCATGTAGGGTAGAAGAAAAAATGTAACGATGATTCACACTTTGGATAGCTATCCAAAGACCCTGATTGAGAATGGACGTGTGTGGACATTGGATTAAAATATCTTGTGATACTTCCTGTAACTTAGCCTCCCAACACATGAAGAATGGCTGTTTGGGTGAGACATCAGAGGATGAAATTTACTGGTGAATTCACATTGCAACAAAAGTCACCACATTTAGGAGAAGAGGAAGTGAGAAGTGGAGATGAAAATAGAGAATGACGAGTGGCAAATATGTTGTTTGTTTTCTGCACTTGATGGTTCAATTACTTTTCTGGAAAGACTAAAAATTCTTTTTTTGATGTCAATAACTCCTACATATTTTACTTTTGAAATTCTTGAACACCTCCATGCTTATGTATTTCGTAAAACTGAAATAAATTTGACAACTATAACATAATTGGCACAGTAAAATGTTTCAAATTTCTGACAGGTAAAACATTTCGATATTGGCTTAAATTTTAGTATCTAATTTAAATGCACTTTGAAAAATGAGATGCTGCCTGCCTGAACTTGAATCATTGCTTGTATTATAATTCTTCTTGGGAGCTCATTTAAGATGCCACCCATGCTTTCCTTGTGAGTATCCAATTTGCATAAACAGTAATTCTGATTCGAGTAGGTGGTGGTTGCTCATGCGAAATGAACGGAGAGATTTTTATTGCTTGGTTGCAATACAAATGGTAAGCCATAAAGGTCGTTTGTCTTCATGCTATTTTAGGAGTGCGATTAGATGATCGCACAGTACGTTACCTGCACAGTTTAGTGTAACTTGCCAATATAAAACCAAGTCTAATTAGGGTAATTGATCTACTTATTGGTGCAATACCCTGTTCATGTTTCAAAGATAGGAGCTATATTTTTTGAATGAAAGGTAAAAGAAAAGCTGCAGTTCCTTCTTTTTCTTATTAATCCAAAATCCTGGCTAGGATGTCAAATTACTTTGCAACAGTTCAGAGCCATCATTGTTTACAAATAGTATGTGCACAGATAATTCTAAAACTTATCTTCATCCTCATTTTTCAAATAACAAAAACTTTGGAAAGGTTTTTTGGAACGGCTGACTGGGTAAGCAGAGGATGCGGTGTGATACTGAGCTCTAATGCCACAGGCGTCCCAAATTTTGATTTGATCCACAGTACAACATTCGCTGATCTCAGACAGGTAGAATAATTACAGCTGGCTTCAACACTCCTGGTCACATCAAGTGGGCAGTGGGAGGAGGCGAGAAATAAAGACCATTCCCCAGGCAATGGCACAGTTCCACAAAAGGTTGGTGGATAGTACCATTTTGCTTGTGCTGGGTGCTGTCTGTCAATCATTTGTGTAACCATGTCATTCAGGATGGTGTCGGGCTCAGATATCCGTCTCATAGAATCATAGAATGGTTACAGTAAAGGAGGAGACCATTCAGCCCATCAAATCCCTCTTGGCTTTCCAAGAGCAATTTAGTTAGGCCCACACCTACGCACTTTCCCCATAACCATGCACATTTTTTCTCTTCAGATGCACGCCTAATTTCCTTTTGAAAGCCACAATTGAATCTGCCACCATGACCCTTTAAGGCAGTGCATTGCAGACCTTTATAAAGTCTAGCATCCCATATGCCTTTTTAACCACTTTCTCCACCTGCCTGGTCTCATGATCAACCATCACCTTGACGCACAGTGTAATTTTGCACTGGGCTGGGTTCACTGCTGGAGAAGGTTGGGGTGGAGTTTTTAATCTTTAATGGGCTCCTTTCAATTTCAGTGGGCTTTCCCCCCCCCCCCCCCCCCCCCCGAGCTAATTCAGAAGCACTTAATAAGTTTTGTCTTTGCAGACAGACTTGTTGATTGCCAGTACAGGAGGGGTCACCTGATCTCTACTCCATTTTGTCTGGGGGACAAATATGCCCATTTTCTTTAAGTTTAAAATTTCACTTTTATTGCCATAATTCCTGCAGTTCATTGTTCATTTCATCACAGCTCCTTCTGAGTCAATGAATTGCTTTTTGAAGTGTTGAACTGTTGTAATATACATTATAATCATCAGAAGTAGTATATCTGAAATGGCAAAATAAAGAAGACGTCAGCAATAAAAACAGAAAATGCTGGAAATACTCAGCAGATCTAGCAGCATCTGCGGAGAGAGAAACAGTTAATGTTTCAGGTCGATGACTTGATTGTAATGTAGTGTAATGGTGACTTCACCTTTAAGAAACTGTACCTTTTAGGAGATCAGGCCACTGATGCAACTGATGACATCACCAGACATATGAGGAGGCACACTCAGCACATGGCTTGCAAAGAGCACGCACACACCATTGAGGAAAAGACCTGAGATCAGATAATGTAGATGAGTAAAACAATAGATAATGTTTGTGTTGAATCTAAATATAAAGCCTGAGGTTATCATTTCATAAAGACGTAAGAACACGGTATACCACTTCACTGATGTATTTAGTATTTTGGTTGCTGGTGAATGAGGTAGATACATAATCTGTCATTACTTCAGTGACTACACTTCAGAAGTAATCCATTGGCTCTGAATAGCTTTGAGTCTCCTGAGGTGGTGAAAGAAGCTCTATAAATACAAGTTTATTCTTTATTTATGATTAATTGAACAGTATTCTGAGAAAAAGAATAGGGGACTGCAGAGATGTAATTATTGCAAATAACCAGTTGCTAAATGTCTAGGTTACAATAATGGAATGCATAGATGTACAGTAAACAGCACTTTTATAAAAAGGAGTATCACAGCTATTTACATGAATAGGTCATGTGTTCAAGATTCATTCCAATTCATTGAACATCCAGCTCGAATAACTACATTCAGAAATCCGGAGGGATTCTCAATTCCTCATCATTTTGTTAGAAAGTATAGTGAAGCCTCCAGTATAAAGTGCACTGCAGAAGGAGGCAGTGCAAGTGCTGTTATAATTATTTGATGAGCCCATAATATCTATTTGTTCCTTTTGAAAATGACAATGGCCTCCATCCACCAAAATCAAGACCACTGAGATTATACAGACTTGTTTAATGTAGACAAGATAGTAATGTTGCAATGACAAACCAAGAATATCATTTAGTACTTAAAAATCTTTCAGTAAAGAACAAATGAAAATTTCTTGCCTTGAAGTTTCAATTTTAGTTTGTAAATTTCCTCCAACTAAATATTGGTAAGACTTCAGTTGTAGCCACAGACTCCGTTCCCTAGTCACTGACTCCATTCCCCTCCCTGGTAACTGCTTGAGGCTGAACCAGAATGTTCACAACCTTGGTGTTGTATTTGACCAGAGATAAGTCTCCGATCGCAGATCAGTGGCATCACTAAGGCCACCTACCACCACCTTTGGAGCATCATCCACCCCTGCCTCAGCTCATCTGCTGTTGAAACTTTCACCCATGTCTTTGTTACCTCTATTCTAACGCACTTCAAGCTGGATTCCTAAGCTCATCTAAGGCTCTGCTGGTCATATACTGACTCCTAAGAAATCCCATTCACCTATCACCTCTGTGCTCACTCAACTACATTGACTCCCAGTTGAGCAACGCCTTGATTTTTAACATCCATGTTTTCCAGTCCCTCCGTGGCATTACCCCCTATCTCTGTAATCTCTTCCAGCCCCGCAATCCTCTGAGATACATGCACTCAATTCTAACTTCTTGCATATCTCTGATTTTAATCAGTCTAGTATTGACGGCCATAACTTCAGCTGCCGAGACCCAATGTTTTTGAATTCCCTCCCTAAACGTCTCTGCCTCTCTAATTGTCATTCCTTCTTTAGGACACTTCTTAAAACCTACCTCTTTGAGCAAGCTTTTGGTCACTTGCCCTGCTATCATCTTATGTGTCTTGGTGTCAAATTTGGTTTGATAATTCTTTTGTAAAGAGCCTTGGGGTGTTTTACTATGTTAAAGATTCTACATAAATACGAGATATTGTTGTGAGTTTTAAAATTTACCTAAGTGTAAAGTGGTGACCTACACAGTAAGTTCAATCATCATTTTCAATTATTTAAGTCCAGTCTAATTAATTTGCTTCCATTTCCAGTCAAAGTTAATACATAAAATTAAAGATATCCAAGGAAATATTTAGACATGTTTACTGTGAGTTGCTTTTTCATGTTTGATGTTGTGTGGATGTTTCCATGCACAAGGTGCAACAACACACAAGGTGTACGATTTACTGTTGGAAGATGTTCATCTGTACTATCTATCTCACAGAATGCATTCAATGTAATTTATCAACCTATACTGAACTAATGTTTAATATGCTTCATTGCAACTTCATGTGAAACCATCTTCTCTCAATGGGCAACAGCAGTCCTGATTAATGGACATTGTCCTCCATGAACTGGTTTTATTATCTACATGCATTTTGGGTAATGAATAGAAAGGTAATTGTGATAGCGCCACTCACACAAGAATATTTCACTAATTTTTAAAAGCTACCTCCATTTATTTATTGAGTTTGAAGTTCTGAATGCTAGATACACAGGCCCAAAATTTCCTCAATTTTACTTGGGTCAAAGTCTACACTGATCTTTCCATCTGTAACTTGCTCCAAGATTTGCTGCGGATCTCATTTGCACATGCTAGAACTTTTTTTTTTTTAAAAGGCATAAAACAAGCAGATATACAATGTAGAACTAGCACAGATTCAGTGTAACCATTCCCAAAGAAACTCATGCAGCATATTCCATCTTCCTTCTTTAAGTCCCTCTTTATCTTATTTAATGAGAATTCATTTCTAGCCATCGAGACATCATTTGTGCACATTAAACACTTCTGCTTGTTTAAGCAAAAGTAATTGGGAAAGATTTTACTTTTAATAACAGATTCTGATGCCATAATAAAATATTCAAAGATATACAAAATGCAGTGCAGGTCTCATTGAGAAAAATAATAAACATGCCCAAAAATTGCTAATAAACTCCAGAAATCAAGTTTGAGGGCTGTCTTAAGGCTGAAATTCTGCAGTAATGTTGATTTTTGGTTAGATAGGGATGCGCTGTGCCTAAATTTATGGAACAAATACATTTATGCACATTTAGAAAATCAGTAAATTTGTGTTCTCTGGTCTTTTGCCTGACACATGGTTATATTAAGGAGCTGCATTGGGTTTCAACAGACAACAGTTTGTGGATTTAAGCCGCACTTGAGCATATAGTATAGGATGATACTTCCAGTGCATGTATGGACGAGTGCTGCACAGTTGCAGGTGCTGTCTTTGGGGAGGGTTTAGACTAAATTGGCAGGGGAATGTGTACCAGCATGTAAACGAAAAGAAGAATAAGGTGCTTAAAGGAGTGAGAGTGTTGGATAGTACTGGAGGAAGAAATAGTACTGTATTAGATAGGAGCAGTCTAAGAAGGATGACAGGGAATACATGGACAGATTTTGAATGCATGTATGTAAAGGCACAAAATGTGTTGAATAAGGTTGGTGAGCTACAAGCACATATAGCTGTATGGGAATATGATGTAATGGCAACAATGGAAACGTGGCTTAAAAGTGGTGACGACTGGGCACTTAATATTCAGGGATACCAAGTGTTTAGAAAAGGAAAGGAACAAATGGAGGTGGGGTGGCAGGACTGATTAGCGAAGACATTGCAGTGTTGAACAGAGAATGTCCTTGAGGGGGCAAATGCAGAATTCATTTGATTAGAGTTGAGAAGCAAAAAGAGGGTGTATTCTATAAGCAAATCTGCAGGGAAATCACAGAAGTAATGCAAAAAATATAGGACTAGATTTTATGCAGGAGGTGGGGCTACTGGTGCTGGGCTGAAAAGTTGGAGGGGGAGGGGGGCACCCCGCCTCTGCAATTTTTCTGACCCCCAGAGTGATCCTCTGGTGTTTTGGGGTCAAAGTTTAAGGAGGCAGGATCGCCATCCATTTAAACACTTAATAGGGCTGGGGATCGGATCCCGCCTCCAAGAGCTGTCGGCCAATCGCAGGGCCGGCAGCTCAACAGTACCAGCAGCACCACCAGGAGTGGTGGCAACTGCCGGTACTGCAGAGGCCTCGGACCCGAGGTAGATGAGATGGCATTGCTGGGGCCAGTCTGGAAGACTCCGGCAAGGTGGGTGGGATTGGGGAGGTGGGCGTTCGCTCTGGGGATAGGAGGGTCCTGGGGGATACAGTGGTTCTCTGGGGTGGGGGGGGGGGGGGGTTCTTTGTCGGCCACGAATTGTTCACAAAAGAGGGATACCACCCCCCAGCTCCTAGTTTTCCAGGCATCCTCCCTGCTTGGCGGAGGAGCCCCACCCCCCCCCAGCTGCTGGTAAGATCCTAGTGGCAGCGGGAAGAGGCCCATATTTGGACTCTGGGTGGAAAGGCCCTGTCAGCCTATCCCGTCCCTGGGAAGATCGGGCCCGGCAATCCCGGCGTTGGGTTCCGTGGCGACCACTGCCACTCCAATTCTCCAGGCCCCTCCACCCCCCGCCGCAGAACCCAAAGTCGGGTTGGGAACAAAATCCAGCCCATGGAGTGGAGATATTGAGGGACTTTAATTACCCAAATATCAATTAGGATAATGTTAAAGTCAAGGATAAGGAGAGGAGGAATTCCTGAAATGCATCCAGGAGACCTTCCTTAGACCAATATGTTTTTGGTCCAACTAGGAAGGAGGCATTACTGGATCTGGTGCTGGGAAATGAGGGGGGCCAAGAGGATCAAGGGTCTGTGGGGAGCACTTGGGGAAGAGTGATCATTGTATCATAAGGTTTGGATTAGTAGTGGAGAAGAGCAAGGAACAATCAAAAGTAGAACTTCTAAATTGGGAAAGGGCTCACTTCAATGGGATGAGAAGGGATCTAGCCAGGGTAAAATGGAACTGAAGAATGACATGAAAAACTGTAATGGAACAATGGGTGAACTTTGAGGAGGAGACGTTTCAGCTACAGGCTATGTACATTCCAACAAGGGGGAAAGGCAGGGGAACCAAAGTCAGTACTCCTTGGATGATGAGGGAGATAGAGGATGTGATGAAACCAAAAAAGGTGTATGATGCATGTCAGCTGAATTGTTCAAGTGAGAACCCGGCCAAAAACAATAAGTTGAGAGAGGAGGTGAAGAGGAGAATAAGGCTGGCAAAGAGGGAATATGAGAATAGCATGGCAGTTAACATAAAAGGGAACCCAAAAATCTTCTACTGGCATGTAAATAGTAAGCAGGTATTAAGAGGCGGAATGGGGCCTACTAGGGACAAAGAGGCTAATATATGCTTAGAAGCGCAGGACAAGGCTAGAATACTTAATGAGTACTTTGTATCAGTGTTTATTAAGGAAGAGGAATCTGACAAAATATCGGTAGAAGAAGAGATGGTAGAGGCAATGGGGTGAAAATTGATAGGCAGGATGTACTGGAAAGGCTGGCTATGCTTAGAGTAGATAAGCCACCTGGGCCAGACTGCTTGCATCCCAGGTTGCTAAAAGAAGTGGGAGTGGAGATAGTGGAAGGACTTGCCACAATCTTTCTACTTCTCTCAATACAGGGGAGGTGCCAGAAGATTGGAGAGTGGGGTACCCTTATTCAAGAAAGGGTGCAAGGACATTCTTGGTAACTACAGACCAGTCATGGGTGGTTAAGGTTTAAGGTATTTATAAACAATAATGGGGGGGTGGGGGCTGGGGTAGAAATCACCAAGCACGTGGAGAGGGTTTGAGTTAATTAAGGATAGCCAATACAGATTTGTGAAAGGCAGATCATGCTTGACTAATCCAATTGAATTTTTTGATGAAATGACAGAGAAGATTGATGAAAGAAATGCAATGGATGTTGCCTATATGGATTTTAAGAAAGTGTTTGACAAAGTACCACATAAGAGGCTGGTTAACAAAACTGAGGCTTGTGGAATAGGACAGTCCGTATCAGTTTGGATAAAAAATTGGCTGAAGGATTGAAAACAGCGAGTCGTAGTCCGAAGAAGGGTCACTGACCCGAAACGTTAACTCTGCTTCTCTTTCCACAGATGCTGCCAGACCTGCAGAGTGATTCCAGCATTTCTTGTTTTTGTTTGAGTCGTAGTAAATGGTTGTTTTTCAGAATGGAGGATGGTAGACAGTGGTGTTCCCGAAGTTCAGTGCTAGGACCACTGCTTTTTTGATGTATGTATGTGGCTAGGAAACTGGAATACAAAGTAAAATTTCAGAATTTGTTGATGATGCGAAACTTGGAGGTGTCGCAGACAGTGAGGATAATACAAATCGACAACAACAGCAAATAGGCTAGCAGAATGGGCAAACAAGTGGCAAATGGAATTTAAAACAGAAGTGTGAGTTGATGCATTTTGACAGAAGGGATAGGGAGTGGCAATATAGGGGGAATTTTATGCTCTTCCCCTGTGGCGGCTTTGGAGGCGGGGAGAGCATGTAATCGGATGGGATGGTGTCAGGGGGGACCCTGCCGCCTTCGCTGAAATTAAGTACACAGTGGAAGGCCTGTGAATGGCCTTCCCACCCCGCCACCAATTGAGGCCCCTAAGTGGGTAATTAATGTCCAATTAAGGGCCTCATCCCGCCGCTGCCACAATAGCCCAGTGGTGGGCGGGTCTATCACCGCACAGGGAGCATAGCATGAAAAGCAGAGAGGGTTGCTTGCCTGATTGAGGGGGTGTGGGTCCCCTCATTAAAAAGCGCTTAGTGCCTGATTGAGGCATCCGGCATCAGGAAAGGGGGGTGGGGGCCCGCTGAGAGCCATCTTCTGCCCTTGCTGCCGACTCTCCCTACACACCCCTCCCCCGTGAGGCCCCTCACGCCCTGACCTACCTGTGGCCTGGGTCCATCTGTGCTCCTCGGCCTTAGGTGAGTGCTGCACCAGCAGCAGCCACTGCCTCCACGATGGTGCTGCTCTGTTAAACAGCTGCCAGCCATCGATTGGCCGGCAGCTCTGAGGGCGGGACGTCCGTCAGTGGGGTCCTTGATCCTGTGGAAGGCCCACTTCTGTCCAATTAAGTGCCTAATTGGCACTTGATTTGGCAGTCTTCCCACAGAAGAAGCGACGTGGGATTCTCACTGGCGCTTTTGCCGGAGGTCGAGATCACCGGATAAAATCCTGCCATAGACTTAATGGCACAGTTCTAAAGAGTGTAGAGGGACAGAGGGACCTTGGGGTCCTTGTGCACAGATCCGTGAAGGTGGCAGGACATTCTGAGAGAGTGGTTAGCAAAATATATGGGATCTTAGAGGCATAAAGTTTAAAAGCAGGAAAGTTATGCTGAATCTTTATAAATCTCTGGTTAGGCACCAGCTAGAGTATTGCGTCCAGTTCTGGTCATCACACTTTAGGAAAGATGCAAGGGTCCTTGAGAGGATGCAGAGGAGATTTACCAAAATGGTTTGAGGGATGATGGATTTTAGCTACAAAGTTAGGTTGGAGAAGCTGGGGTTGATCTCCTTGGAGCAAAGGAGATTGAGGGGAATTTGATAGAGGTGTACAAGATTGACATGTTTAGATAAGGTAGACAATGAAAAACTGTTCCCATTAGCTGGTGGTACAAGGACTAGCAGACACAGATTTAAGGTTTTGGGAAGAGATGCAGGGGAGATGTGAAGAAGAACTTTTTTAAGCAGCGACTGGTAATGATCTGGAACACGCTGCCTTTGAGGGTGGTGGAAGCGGAGCCGATAAATGATTTCAAAAGGAAATTGGATAGGCTCTTGAGGGAACTAAACTTGCAGGGCTATGGAGATAGAGTGGGGAATGGGACCAACTGGGTTGCACTACAGAGAGCCGACATGAACTCGATGGGCTGAATGGCCTCTTTCTGTGCCATAATGACTCATCTCAAGAGCAGCGTAAATGATGATGAAACTTGTGTAGAGCAAGGTTCCAGCTTAAAACTGGGATAAATCACTTATACGCAAATGTCCTTGGAAAGTAATGACACAGCACAGCTCTTTCACCATTGTTTTGCTGCCAATTGTGAGGAGATTCCAGGCCATTTTATATATCTGTTACATCACTGCAATTCATATCTTTTATGTGTTGTCACATTTATTGTATTGCTATACAGGCTGCGACACCGCCAAGTGTTCAAAATTTGAGTTTGGTGGTTGTTTCTGAGGAATGTGTTTTGGCCGACAAGAATCTGACTCCTTTATATTTATAGAACTTCATATTTTTACATCCAAAAGATCTTGGAAAATAGTGTGCTTTAGGACACCATGATGTGCTTATTTCAAGTCATGTTCACACTTGACTGGAAGTTATACAATCAATAGATTTAGTGGAGAAAGGCTGCTTGCCTTATCTTAGAATTAAAAGATTTTTCATCAAATGAGTAAAGCCCCTGTCCATCAAGTGTTAACAGTTAAATCTGGGAAAATTAATAGTGCACTGGCTTACGTGGTGGTCATCTCTAGGACTTGGGTTCAAATCCAGCTCAAACAGATACAAGGAAAATCTCCTCTGGAACATTAACACTGTACAGTAAGTGAGTGCTCTGTTTTTATTCCTGGACAATGTTGTACTGCATATATAAAGCAAAACATTTGCATAACTGATGTCAACTATTCACAAGGAAAAGCTGTTGTCTGTTGACAAGTTGAACCAGTTTTGGTGAAAAGCTTGATCAATTATAGAATTTGTGTTGGCTTTGTTTGGCTTACTTATGTAACTGGATTCACTTCTGATTGGGCAATCATGAAAAGCAGTAAAATGTAATGTCATTATTAGCTTTGGAAAGGACCTGGATAGAAGCTTAAGAACAGATTTGAATGCTACAACAATAAATATATAAGAGCAGAAGATCGAATGCAGTGGAACATCATGATTCCAGGTGTAAGAGGTTATGTATACTTGTTTCAATTTAGTGTACTGTATTTGCTGCTCACAATGCAGTCTACTCTGCACTGGGGAGACCAAATGCTGATTGGGTGACCGCTTTGCGGAACACCTCCGTTCAGTCTGCAAGCATAATCCCGAGCTTCCAGTGACCTGCCATTTTAATTCTCCGTCTTGCTCTCATGCTGACCTCTCTATCCTCGGCCTGCTGCATATTCCAATGAAGCTCAACACAAACTCAAGGAACAGCATTCTTATCTTTTGATTAAGCACTTTCCAGCCTCTGGACTTGATGTTGAATTTAACAATTTCAGGCAATAATCTCTGCCCCCATTTTGTTTGTTGTATGCATGTTTGGGTTTTAATCATGTTTTTCTCTTGTTTTTACTTTTGTTTTTTTTAAACGTAGCTTACTGTGCGGCCAGGAAAAACAGAATTGCTCCACATTAAACTGTGAGCCTCTGCTCATTGCCCCATCCCACTCCTGAGGCTGTTGGGTGCCTGAACCAGCCAAATTTGCACCCCCTTCACTACTGGCAAGCTGCCTCTGGAGCAGTGACTGGCACCAATGGCCTAATTTGCAATGATTTTGCTGCCAGCCGTCTTATCTATATGCAGTGTGCCCCAATTTCTAAGCCAAGGTGTCTACATTGGAGCCACTGTGGTTTCCTACATATCATCAGCTGATTATACTGTAACTGACAATAAATGGCAATGTATTAATCAATCAAATCCCTGGGAAAGATCACAGAAACCATGGCAAAGAGCAAAATATTTTGGAAACTTCCCAGTTTTAATCAAGTTAACAGTGCAGTGAAACCATTAGATTATCCATTTTAATCTTTTGTTATTATTTGTTCATGGAATATGGGCATCATTGGTAAAGCCAGTATTTATTGTCCGTCCCTAATTGCCCTTGAGGTGGTGGTGAACCACCACCTTGAACAGCTGCAGTCTGTGTGGTGTAGGTAGGCAGTTTTAAGATTTTTGACCCAGTGACGACGAAGAAATGGAGATATATTTCCAAGTCAGGATTGATTGGAGGGGACCTTGGAGGTGGTGGTGTTCCCATACATCTGCTGCCCTTGCTCTCCTAGGTGATAGAGTTTGCAGGTTTGAGAGGTGCCATCGAAGAAGTTTTGGCAAATTGCTGTAGGGCATCTTGTAAATGGTATGTACTGCATCCAGTGTGCCGATGGTGTATGTGATGCCAATAAAGCAGACTGCTTTGTCCTGGATAGTACAGAGTTTCTTGAGTGTTATTAGAGCTGCACTTATCCAGGCAAGTAGAAAATATTCCATCACACTGCTGACTTATGCAGGTGGAAAGGCTTTGAGGAGTCAGGAGGTGAGTTACTCGCCACAGAATTCCCAGCCTCTCAGGGATGGGAACCTGAGAGAGAGCTCAGATCGGAGGGAAGCAAAACTGGTAACTTGTCAGGGGTGTGGGAACCAGGAGCAAGTATCAGAGAGGAATACCAAGATGCACAGAATACTGGGGGAGATGGATAGCACAAGAATAGGGAATAGTAAGTTATTAGGTGGGCTCAGATTAAGGGAGAAAGTAATAAAGTCTTAATCACAGTTAATGTGCTTGTATGCAAATGCACGGAGAGGAGAAGGTCCCTCAGCTCCGAAACATTGGAAGCAACGAAAGGTCCGACGCACCCCAACCCCAAAGCGCTGAGTTTTTTTTATTCATTCATAGGATGTGGGCATCGCTGGTTAGACCAGCATTTATTGTCCATCCCTTGACAAGGTGGTGGTAAGCTGCCTTCTTGAACAGCTGCAGTCCTTGGGGTATAGGTACTCCAACAGTACTGTTAGGAAGGGAGTTCCAGGATTTTGACCCAGCGATAGTGAAGGAACAATGATATTGTTCCAAGTCAGATGGTGTGTGGCTTGGTAGGAACTTGCTGGTGGTGGTGTTCCCATGCATCTGCTGCCCTTGTCCTTCCAGGTGGTAGAGGTTGCAGATTTGGAAGGTGCTGTCGAAGGAGCCTTGGTGAGTTGCTGCACTGCATCTTGTAGATGGTACACACTGCTGCCACTGTGCATCGGTGCGAAGGGAGTGAATGTTGAAGGTGGTGAATTGGGTGCCAATCAAGCTGCCTGCTTTGTCCTGGATGGTGTCGAGCTTCTTGAGGGTTGTTGGAGATGTACCCATCAAGGCAATTGTAGAGTATTCTATCACACTCCTGACTTGTGTCTTGCAGATGGTGGGCAGGCATTGGGGAGACAGGAGGTGAGTTACTCACCACAGAATTCCCAGCCTCTGACCTGCTCTTGTATTTATGTGGCAGGTCCAGTTCCGTTTCTGGTCAATGGTAACCCCAAGGATGTTGATAGTTTGGAGTTCAGCGTTGGTAATGCCATTGAACATCAAGGGGAGATGGTTAGTTTCTCTCTTGTTTGAGATGGTCGTTGCCTGGCACTTGTGCGGCATGGTTGTTATTTGCCACTTATCAGCCCAAGCCTGGATATTGCCCAGCTCTTGTGGCATCTGGGTATGGATTGCTTCTGTATCTGAGGAGTCATAAATAGTGTTGAACATTGTGCAGTCATCAGGGAACATCCTCACTTCTAACCTAATGTTGGAGGGAAGGTCATTGATGAAGCAGCTGAAGATGTTTGGGTCTAGGACACTACCCTGAGGAACCCCTGCAGTGATGTCCTAGGATTGAGATGATTGACCTCCAACAACCACAACCATCTTCCTTTGTCCGAGGTATGGCTCAACCAGTGGAGAGTTTTCTCCCTGATTCCCATTGACTTCAGTTTTGCTAGGGCTCCTTGATGCCGTGCTTGGTCAAATGCTGCCTTGATGTTGAGTGCAGTCACTCTTACCTCCCCCCTGGAGTTCAACTCTTTTGTCCATGTTTGGACCATGGCAGTAATGAGGTCAGGAGCTGAGTGCCCTGCACGAAGCCAAACTGAGCATCAGTGAGCAGCTTATTGCTGAGCAAGTGCCGCTTGATAGCACTGTCAACAACACCTTCCATCACTTTGCTGATGAACGAGAGTAGTGGCTGTCCCTTTCTATGCTCATTAATAACTTGAAGCAGGGCTTTAAACTAGATATTTGGGGGGGACGGTTCAGGTGAGGGGAATTTTAGAAAGTTAATGAGAAAGGACAAGGCAATAGTGCAGGATAGTGATACAGGTAATGATAACCAGAGGGAAGTCCATGATTGGCAACTAAATATCCCAGGATATCGATGCTTCAGGCGGGATAGAGAGGGAGGTAAAAGGGGTGGAGGAGTTGCATTACTGGTCAAAGAGGATATCACAGCTGTGCTGAAGGAGGGCACTATGGAGGACTCGAGCAGTGAGGCAATATGGGCAGAACTCAGAAATAGGAAGGGTGCGGTAACAATGTTGGGGCTGTACTACAGGCCTCCAACAGCGAGCGTGAGATAGAGGTATAAGTATGTAAACAGATTATGGAAAGATGTAGGAGCAACAGGGTGGTGGTGATAGGAGATTTTAATTTTCCCAACATTGACTGGGATTCACTTAGTGTTAGAGGTCTAGATGGAGCAGAATTTGTAAGGAGCATCCAGGAGGGTTTTCTAGAGCAGTATGTAAATAGTCCAACTCGGGAAGGGGCCATACTGGACCTGGTGTTGGGGAATGAGCCCGGCCAGGTGGTTGAAGTTTCAGTAGGGGACTACTTTGGGAATAGTGATCACAATTCCGTAAGCTTTAAAATACTCATGGACAAAGACGAGCGTGGTCCTAAAGGAAGAGTGCTAAATTGGGGGAAGGCCAACTATACCAAAATTCGGCAGGAGCTGGGAAATGTAGATTGGGAGCAGCTGTTTGAAGGTAAATCCACATTTGATATTTGGGAGGCTTTTAAAGAGAGGTTGATTAGCGTGCAGGAGAGACATGTTCCTGTGAAAATGAGGGATAGAAATGGCAAGATTAGGGAACCATGGATGACAGGTGAAATTGTGAGACTAGTTAAGAGGAAAAAGGAAGCATACATAAGGTCTAGGCGGCTGAAGAAAGACGAAGCTTTGAAAGAATATCGGGAATGTAGGACCAATCTTAAACGAGGAATTAAGAGGGCTAGAAGGGGTCATGAAATATCTGTAGCAAACAGGGTTAAGGAAAATCCCAAAGCCTTTTATTCATATATAAGAAGCAAGAGGGTAACTAGAGAAAGGATTGGCCCACTCAAGGACAAAGGAGGAAAGTTATGCGTGGAGTCAGAGAAAATGGGTGAGATTCTAAATGAATACTTTGCATCGGTATTCACCGAGGAGAGGGACATGAAGGATGTTGAGCTTAGGAACAGATGTTTGATTACTCTAGGTCAAGTCGGCATAAGGAGGGAGGAAGTGTTGGTTATTCTAAAAGGCATTAAGGTGGACAAGTCCCCAGGTCCGGATGGGATCTATCCCAGGTTACTGTGGGAAGCGAGAGAGGAAATAGCTGGGGCCAACAGATATCTTTGCAGCATCCTTAAACACGGGTGAGGTCCCGGAGGACTGGAGAATTGCTAATGTTGTCCCCTTGTTTAAGAAGGGTAGCAGGGATAATCCAGGTAATTATGGACCGGTGAGCCTGACGTCAGTGGTAGGGAAGCTGCTGGAGAAGTTACTGAGGGATAGGATCTATTCCCATTTGGAAGAAAATGGGCTTATCAGTGATAGGCAACATGGTTTTGTGCAGGGAAGGTCATGTCTTACCAACTTAATAGAATTCTTTGAGGAAGTGACAAAGTTGATTGATGAGGGAAGGGCTGTAGATGTCATATACATGGACTTCAGTAAGGCGTTTGATAAGTTTCCCCATGGTAGGCTGATGGAGAAAGTGAAGGCGCATGGGGTCCAAGGTGTACTAGCTAGATGGATAAAGAACTGGCTGGGCAACAGGAGACAGAGAGTAGCAGTGGAAGGGAGTTTCTCAAAATGGAGACGTGTGGTGTTCCACAGGGATCCGTGCTGGGACCACTGTTGTTTGTGATATACATAAATGATTTGGAGGAAAGTATAGGTGGTCTGATTAGCAAGTTTGCAGACGACACTAAGATTGGTGGAGTAGCAGATAGTGAAGGGGACTGTCAGAGAATACAGCAGAATATAGATAGACTGGAGAGTTGGGTAGAGAAATGGCAGATGGAGTTCAATCAGGGCAAATGCGAGGTGATGCATTTTGGAAGATCCAATTCAAGAGTGAACTATACAGTAAATGGAAAAGTCCTGGGGAAAATTGATGTACAGAGAGATTTGGGTGTTCAGGTCCATTGTTCCCTGAAGGTGGCAACGCAGGTCAATAGAGTGGTCGGCGCAGGCTTGGCGGGCCGAAGGACCTGTTCCTGTGCTGTAATTTTCTTTGTTCTTTGTTCAGAGTGTGACAGGAAGGGGCAGAGCGTACAAACATAAGACTGCACCAACAAATAATGTCAGAGTAGGGGAAAATGGTTTTTTAAAAAAAGAACTAAAGGCTTCTTATTTGAATGCACACAGCATTTGTAACACGGTGAATGAATTGATAGTAAAATAGAAATAAGAGGGTATGATATGGGCATTACAGAGATGTGTTTGCAGAGTGACCAAGGCTGGGAACTAAATACTCAAAGGTATTTGACATTTTGGAAGGATAGAAATGAAGGAAAAGGAGGTTGGTTTTTAGTTAATAAAGGATGAGATCAGTACTGTAGTGAGAAATGATCTTGGCTCAGAAGATCAATATGCAGAATCATTTTGGATGGAGATAAGAAATAGCAAAGGAAAGAAGTCACAGGTGGGAGTAGTTTATAGGCCCCCTAGCAGTAGCAATGCTGCAGGAAAGAATATAAATCAAAAAATAATGGCGACTTTTAGGAAAGGTACTGGAACAATCGTGAGATTTAAATCTCCATATAGATTAAACTAATCAAATTGGCAAAGGTAGCTTGGAGGATGAGTTCATGGAGTGTTTTAGGGATAGTTTCGTAAAACAATACGTTCTGGAACCAACCCAGGACAGGCTATTTTAAACCTGGTAAAGTGTAATGAGACAGGATTAATAAATGACCTCTAGGCAAGAGTGATCATAACATGATAGAATTTCACATTCAGTTTGAGGGTAAGAAGTTTGGGTCTGAAGCTAGTGTCTTACCCTTGTAATTGCCTTTATTTAAGTTTATGAAGGCAGAGATGGTTAAAGTGGACTAGGAAAATAAGTTAAAAGGTAAGACAATCGAGAAGCAGTGGCAGACATTTAAGGAGATATTTCATAACTCTCAACAGATATATTCCATTGAGAAAGAAAGATTATGAGAAGGATGCACCCTTCTTGGCTAACTAAGGAAATTAAGGATGGAATCAAATTGGAAAAAAAAGCATACAGTGCTGCAAAGATTAATGGTAGGCCAGAAGATTGGGTAAATTTTAGAACCAGCAAAGGATGACTTCAAAATAAGAGGGAGAAATTAGAATATGAGAGTAAATTAGCAAGAAATCTAAAAACAAACAGTAAAATCTTCTACAAATATATAAAAAAGGAAGAGAGTAGTTAAAGTAAGTGTTGGTCTTTAGAGGATGAGACTGGGGAATTCATAATGGGGAACAAGGAAATAGCAGAGACTTCGAACAGGTATTTTGTATCTATCTTCACAGTAGAAAACACAAAATGCATCCCAAGAATAGCAGAAAACTTAAAACAATCACTAGAGAAAAAGTACTGGGAAAACTAATGGTACTAAAAGCTGTCAAGTTCCCTGGACCTGATGGTCTGCAGATAGTGGATGCATTTGTTGTAATCTTCCAAAATTCCCTAGATTTTGGAAAGGACCCAGCAGATTGGAAAACTGCAATTGTAACACCTCTATTCAAGAAACTGGGTGGGGTGGGGGTGGGGAGTGGTGGAGTTGGGAGGGTGACCGAAAGCAGGGAACTATAGGCCAGTTAGCCTCCCATCTGTTATCGGGAAAACTCTAGATTCCATTATTAAGGATGTAGTAGCAGGACAGTTAGAAAACCATAATGCAATCAGGCAGAGTCAACATGGTTTTATGAAAGAGAAATCATGTTTGTTGAGTTAATGAATCAAAGACCTTTTCTAATTCCATGCTGCTTTGTATTCATTACATGGTAATTGTTTCTAGCTCTGGTCTAAGTTTGGTTCAGATTTTGATATTTGAAACAAACAGAACTAAATTTTGGTGTATTTCTGAAAGTGATGCAGACATGAAAGGTCATCGACCTGAAACGTTAACCGTTTCTTTCTGCACGGATGCAGCCAGACCTGCTGAGTATTTCGAGCATTATCTGTTTTTATCCCAAAATATTCATCCTCTTTCTTTTCCCCACTAGTTAGTCAGTTACAAGCGTAATTCAATTTTGGAACCATAAAAAGATTTTTTTTGAATTGAAATCTTAAAGCATGAAGGAACAAAAGGATATTTAGTATGTTGTGCCAAATCTTTCCACAGAGCATATGCAATTTGCTATACCCTAAACTCTATCCAGCCTATTGAATTTCATGAGGAGAGGTTTTACTAATTTTCTTCCTCTCTTATCCCTCAATCTCTCAAAGTTAAATTGAACAATACCTATCAAATCTTGTATCCTGGTATAGTTGTCCTTTTCAACATGACATACTAATGGTCCCAACTGCTCAGTAACCATGCTGTTCTACATATCAATTTGCTCATTCCTATCCTGCTGCTAAATACATTCATATCATAAATGTGATGTTTTACAGAAGTACATAGGTAGTTTATTTGTACAGCTGAATGTGACAGACTATTTTTAAACTTTTTAATGTTCTCTGTAAAGCTTTGTTGGCCATATGTGCTTTTTCTGCAAGTTTACTAAAAATCATATTCTGTAGCATTACTAAGTGGTCTTAAGGAAAAGGGTTGAATCAATCCATATTTCATGCATTAAAAAGTAATGGCAGATGGACTTAAATATTGTTTTGGTTAATATTAGAATGGGACCAATAAAACATGAGATTTGGGTGTAATTATTTAAAATTTACTGAAAATTTGTAGTCAACCTGAAGCAATTTGAATGAGACTAATTGAAAAGATCAATCCATTACATAGGTAGTAGACTGAAAGTTAAAATTATTGGCCTGGATTTTCCTCTCAGTGGCAAAGTGTGGAAATAGTGGGTAATGACCCCAAGTTCACACCATTGCAGTGATTTTAATGCTGAATCTATAGACAAGCACTGCAACAGCACACCCTGTGAAGGAGCAGGATATGTCTCTGTCAGCAACTTCTGAATTTTGCTTTTAACTGCACGCGTGCGCATGCCAGAAGTTGCTGTCAGGTTTACCCTGTAATAACAGCGAGTGCTGATAGCCTCACCATTATTGTTACAGCAAAATGCAGGCCATTATTTCTAATGCTGTATGGTTCAAACAAGAGGATTAGGGTGGATCAGCAGAGATAGATAATTTTTTGGAGCTTTCTTTAATTGCCTTTGATCAGGGACTATCAGGAGATCAAATGAATGAAATAGGGTAGATTGTAGAAGGAGTAGAGTTAATGAATCAAAGACCTTTTCTAATTCCGTGCTACCCTGTATTCTTTACGTGGTGATCATTTCCAGCTCTGGTCTAAGTTTGGTTCAAATTTTGATATTTGACACAAATGTAACTGAATTTTGGTCTGTTACTGAAAATGATTCAGCAGTAACCACATCCCGTCTGCTCCATCAGCTTTTTGATGTCGAGAAAGAGGTGGACAAGTCTGCTGCATTTTACCAAATAGTGATAATTATAGAACAATGCAGTTTATAATACACAAATACCTGTTATGTTGCTGAAAAAAGAGACAAGCTGTCGAAGCTTTTCATCTTGCACTCATCAGGACAGACACAAAAATGCCAAATTTCAAAGGGAGCAATAATTTATACTGCATGAGAAAAGGGTGCTGATTGGTTGGCAAGTCAACTCTGGTTGAGGTGTTGCCATGGAGAATGCACCAGGGAACTTATGTCCTCCACGCTTTTGTTTAACTCTGAAAAGGTGCAAAGCCTGGACATATTCCTTTTGTCTGCAGAGGACAGGTCCCTGCCTATGAATATATGTAGCTTCTAGTTAGCATACGTGAGCCATATTGTGAGCCCGATTGATCTTAAATTGGTAGTGTAATTCTTAGCACACTTGGTGTTGTTCAGTAAGTGCTGTCCAATCATGGAATCACATATAACGTTAGACATTGTGTTCTGAGTTTTGCAAATACAAGTTGGTTGAGTACAGTCAGTACTCTGCCTATTGCGAACACCAAAGGGGCATGCTGTTTGATATAATCCACCACGCATTGGGATATATGGCACTTGCTGAACAATCCTGAGTGTGCTAAGAATTACTCTGCTCCAGACCATGTGATGAAGGTACTCCTACAGTGATGTTGGTTAAGGAGTTACAGGATTTTGACCCAGCAATGATGAAGGAACGACAATATATTTCCAAGTCAGGATGGCCAGAATTTTGTGCTTGTTGGACGGGAGCCATCAACCAACCGAAAAGTCAGTGGCGATCCTGCCTCCGCCAGGCCTGTGGATCCAGACTGGATTTTACTGTCCCCAGGCCCTTAATTGATCTTAGGTGGGACTTTCACCTAATGGAGCTACTGGCCAATCAGCGGGCCGGCAACTCTTAGTCCCAGCAGCGCCACTGGGAGCGCTGGCCACTGCTGGGACTGCAACCCAGCTTCAAGATCAAAATGACGGAGAGGGCGAAAAAGAGGTAAGTTTTTAGGACCTATCCAGGGGTGATCGGTCGGGCCCCGGCAAGGCAAGGTGCGGGGGAGGGTCAATTGGAGGGCCGGGGACCGTGTTGGGCGTTGCAGATGGTTGGGACATTGGGGGCGCCCTCCGTCCTGCAGATGGTGCCCGATCAGGAGGGCTCGCCCCTCAGACCATCAGAAGGCTGCCTACTTTTTACAGGTGGCTTTTCTCAGGCCTGGGCTGCCCACCTGTCAACCGTAAAATCCCCTTAGCGGTGGGCGGAGGCCATATTAACAATGTGTAAGGTATGCATTTTTTTTTCAAATTCAGGTTTATGCTAATTTAACCATTATCTAGTTTACTTAGAAATTGGAGAACATAGAACACATTTTGGATGGACTTCAGGCAAATACCTCATTAATATTGTAAAGTCATCTGCTATAATTTGTTTAACCACTGTCCTTGGTTTAATATTTGTAATTTCTTCTACTGATGTCCATATAGAAGAAACTGCTCGCGGAGTGGAGGAGTGATTTTCAACTAGTTACCTTGCCCCACACACACCAAAAGTAGTTTAGATGCAATTAAACATTTTTTTCAGTGCTGTATTAAAGAGTTTGGGTGAGAAACTTAAATTGGATGCCTGTTTTGATTTGAAGTTCCCACTCAAGTGTGCATTAGGATGTCAGATTATTCTGGATTATTTTTAATAACTAAAAACTGACCACTTGCTCATATACTGTTTGCATAATCATTATCACTGGTCTTGTATTCAATTGGCTTGCCACTCTAGTACTTGTCTCACTGGCCTATTTATTAGCATGGGTTGCATGCCTCCGCCCCTCCAATTGCCCACCCCCCTCCAATCGCCCCCCACCCCACCTTGCCTTGCCGAGGCCCAACCGATCACCCCCTGAGAGGTCGTAAAAACTTGCCTCTTCTTCGCCCCCTCTGTCATTTTGATCTTAAAGCTGGGTTGCAGTCCCAGCAGTGGCCAGCGCTCCCAGTGGCGCTGCTGGGACTAAGAGTTGTAAGCATGCTTGCAAGCCAGCATGTCTTGGGACATTCCACGATGTGTGTACGTGTGTGTAGATGCACTAAGACTGTTTTTGAGGTTTAGGACTAAAACTAATGGTAAATTGATTTGGTATTACAGTCTGATCACTTTAGTTTGAAATTCAAAGAGTGATTGTCCATGACATGACATTTTTTAAAAGAAATTTTAAACCAAGGCCTCAACTCCACCTGTGCAGGTGTAGATAAAAGATCCCTTGGTATTATTTGAAAAAGAGTGGAGAATTCTTCTGATATCCTGACCAACTTTCATTCCCTCAACCAATTGCAGCAAATCAGATTAATAGGTCCCTCGTCTCATTTGCGTTTGTGAGATCTTGTGGTAAATTCATTGCTGTGTTTCTCATTGTAACAAATGTCTACACTTCAAAAATATGTAATTAATTGCCACTGAATGCTTTGGGACATCATGAAGATGGCACTATATACAAGCAGGTGGGCCAATTGGTTGTCTAGTGAGTCCACTAAACAGAAAGGACTGACAACCCACAACAATAGCAGCAGCTTGCATTTATATAGCACCTGAAATGTAGTAAAATGTCCCAGGGTGCTTCACAGGAACAATTATGAAACAAAATTTGACACTGAATAACATGAGATAATACAGGAAAGAGGTAGGTTTTATGGAGTGACTTAAAGGAGGAGAGCGAGGCAGAGAGGTTTAGGAACTGAATTCCAGAAATTATGGTCTAGGCAGCTGAAGGCTTGCCTGCCAATAGTGGAATGAAGAAAATCTGGGATGCACAAAAGTCCAGAATTGGAGGTGTGCAGAAAACTTTGAGCATTGTAGGACTGGAGAAGATTGTAGTGATAAGGAAGGCCAAGACCATGAAAGGATTTGGAAACAAGGATCACAATTTTATAATGGCTATGTTGCTCAACTGGCAGCCAGTGCAGATCAGCGAGCACAGGGGTGATGTGTGGACGAGTCTTGGTGCAAATTAGGATATGGGTAGCAAAGCTTTGGATGAGCAAGGTGGGAGACTGGCCAGGAAAGCCTCAGAATGGTCAAGTCTAGGGGTTACAAAGTCACGGATAAGGGTTTCAGCTGCAGATGAACTGAGGTGTGGTGGAAATGGGTGATGTAACGGAGGTGGAAGAATTCAGTTTTATTAATGGCACGGATATGTGGTCAGGAGCTCATCTTGGGGTCAAATACGACACAGGTTGCAACTGATCTGGTTCAGGCTCAGACTCGGAGATGGATGGAATCGATTGTTTAGGGAGCACAGTTTTTGTGGCTGGGACCGAAGACAGCGGCTTTGGTCCTCCCAATAGACAAAGAACCCACACCTTTTGGCAACAACAGGAGTGAAGGGGGAGGGAGAAACATTAAATCACTGATTTTGGCGGACCCTGTGGTCAGTACAAAAGGCTGGCCTTTACGTATCTTTAGCAAAATGTCAGCTGTGCTCTAGAAAGTACATTTCTAGAGCACTGTCCTGTAGCAAATATTAAGTACTGCATCTAGAATCAATATAATGGGCTTCAGCATTCATTTGTGATAGCAAATTCCATTTGGTAACCCTGTGCATACATAAAATTCTTATTATTCTTGCTTTTAATGCGAAACTTAAATTTGCGCATTATTAACTCACAGACCAGTAAAAATAATCTATTACTGTTTACCCTCCAATTTCTTTCAAACATTAGAATACTTCTATTAAATTCCCCATAACTCCAAGTGAAAAAAAAAACCTGGTTTCTCATGATAGATATCTGTCCTAGTAAATCAATATTGTACATTTTCCTTGGCTTCACGATCCGTTCGATAACTGATCGAGATGATGCAGTACTCCAACTGTGGCCTAATCAATGTCTTGTATAGTGCTAAGTATAAACTACTGAAAATTAACTAAAGGAGATACCAGAAGCTGCTTCACACAGAGGTTGATAAATAACTGCAATCACACTAAGGTAGTTGAAATGCAGACTTGCAGTTCAAAATGCAGTGGAATTCTGGGCTAGCAGGAATAGAATGCTGGAGCAAAGCGTTTTAATTGACCAAAATAGCCTTTTCTTATCCTTGCCTTTTTTTGTTATCTCTCGCTGTATCCTGTCAGATAGTAAAACTGACTTAGTGAAGTGGACTAATAAGTATTAATTTAAATCTGCAACTCTGCTAAGGCATATCACTTGCGTCATAATGAGCTGCCATGCAACAAGGAGGTACTGTGCTGAAAGCTGTCTGCAGTCTGAGGTTGAGAGGCCCATGATTATGTGTGATCACCAAGGGTAGAAATGAGGTTGCTTTGTTGAAGTAATGACTAATGCTGACATTATGGTAATTCATTTCCATTCAAGCTCACATGGGGATAAGACCACTGTACATTTTTTCATTCGGAAGCTCATTCATTCTTAGGAATTTAGAGCACATATTTCTGTATTTATCAATGATAAATTTGAACAATAAAATGGTGACCTTCAGTTCCTAACCTATAAGCATTTATATATTTTTTTCTCAGTTCAAGTACAGTCTGAGGAGGGTAAAAGTAATTCTAATTTTGGAAGTAGACTAAGGAAGTTCACTTGCACATTAAGGAATGGACTTTAACAGTTTCAATTTGCCCTTTTCTTGTCCCCTTCCCACAAGAGTTGTAGCCCTTTAGTGTAATAGAATCACCTTGTTGAGTCAAATATAGGCAATAAGCAGTGAAGCTGAAGATAATTGAAGTCACGATCAAAGAGAAAGGTTTGAAGGAGGCTGTTACAGGTTGGGAGGGGCAGCATTTGGAGGGATTATGAAGTGTGTTCCATAGTGATAGCCATTACAGAGACATGGCTGCAGGATGACATAGATTGGGACCTGAATATTGAAGGGTATATGGCATTTTGGCAAAGGTGGAAGGGTAGCTCTGTTAATTAATCGTATTAGCGCAATAGAGAGGGATGACCTAAGTTCAGGAGACCAGGATGTAGAAGCAGTTTGGGTAGAGATGAGCAATCGTAAAGGCAAGAAGTCACTTGTGGGAGTGGTGTACAGGCCACCTAACATTAACCACACTGTAGGATGGGATATAAAAGAAGAAATAATGGGTACAGTGATAATTATGGGGGATTTTAACCTACATATAGACTGGAAAAATCAAAGGGGCAGAGGTAGCCTGGGTGAAAAATGTTTTCAGGATAATTTCTTGGAACAATACTTTCTGTAGCCAACCAGAGAGCAGGCTATACTAGACTTGATATTGTGCAACGAGATAGGAGTAATTAATGACCTCATAATTAAGGCACCCCTTGGTAACAACGATCATCATATGATTGAATTTTACATTCAGTTTGAGGGAGAGAAGAGTGGGTCCAAGACTAGTATTTTAAACTTAAATAAGGGCAATTATGAGGGCATGATAGCAGAGCTAGCTAAAATGAATTGGCAAGTCAGGTTAAGGGATAGGTCAATAGAGATGCAGTGGCAGACATTTAGGGGGATATTTCAGCATACACAGAATAGATACATTTCAACGGGAAAGAAAAATTCCAAGGGTGAGACCCACCATCTGTGGTTAACTAAAACAGTTAAAGATAGTATCAAACTTAAAGAAAAAGCCTATAATTGCACAAAGATGGGAGTCAGAAGATTGGACAGAATATAAAGAACAGCAAAGAGTGACTAAAAGATTGAAAAGGAAGGTAAAATTAGAGTACAAGAGAAAGCTAGCTAGAAATATAAAGACAGATAGTAAGAGTTTCTATAAATATTTAAAAAAAGAAGAGTTAACAAATTGAGTGTTGTTCCTATAGAAAGTGAGTCTGGGGAATTAATAAAGGATAATAAGGAGATGGCAGATGAATTGAACAGATATTTTGCATCGGTCTTCACTATTGAGGATACAAGCAACATCCCAGTATTAGCTGTAAGTCAGGAAATGGAAGGGAGGGAGGAACTCAAGAAAATTACAATCACCACGGAAGTGATACTGAACAAATTGTTGGAGCTGTGGGCTGACAAGTCCCTGGGTCCTGATGGACTTCATCCTAGGGTCTTTTGAAAGAAGTGGCTGGTGAGATAGTTGATGCGTTAGTTTTAATTTTCCAAAATTCTCTAGATTCAGAGAAGGTTCCGTTAGATTGGAAAATAGCAAATGTAACTCCTTTATTCCAAAAGGGATAGAGGCAGTAAGCAGGAAACTACAGGCCAGTTAGCTTAACATCTGTCTTAGGGAAAATGTTAGAAGTTATTATGAAAGACGTTCTAGCAGGACATTTAGAAAAATTCAAGGTAATCAGGCAGAGTCAACATGGTTTTGTGAAAGGGAAATCATGTTTAACCAATTTATTGGAGTTCTTTGAGGGAGTTACATGTGCTGTGGATAAAGGGGAACCGGTTGATGTATTGTACTTAGATTTTCAGAAGGCATTTGATAAGGTGCCACATCAAATGTTATTGCAGAAAATAAAAGCTCATTGTGTAGGGGGTAACATGGATAGAAGATTGGCTAGCTAACAGGAAACGGAAAGTAGGCATAAATGGGTCATTTTCTGGTTGGCAAGATGTAACGAGTGATAAGCCACAGGGATCAGTGCTGGAGCCTCCACTTTTTTACAATTTATATAAATGAATTAGAGGAAGGGACCAAAGGTATGGTTGCTAAATTTGCTGATGACACAAACATAGGTAGGAAAGTAACTTGTGAACAGGACATAAGGGGGCTATCAGTTCAGCCATGAACTTATTGAATGGCGGAGCAGGCTCGGACGGCTGAGTGGCCTACTCCTGCTCCTAATTCATATGTTTTTATGTTCGTATAGTGTGGGGCCAAGATCCTTGAAGTCTCTGTGATCACAAGTAGATTGGAGAGTGACAGTGAATACAAATGGTTAATTGGAAGGGAGGAGAGCATGTGGGACTTGACAAGGTTGCAGAAGTAGGATAGGACAAGGCTGTGGAGTGACTTGTAGATGAGACCATGTGTTTTAAATCCAAAGGTTTGAGGATTGAGAATGTGAGCACTGAAATGGGGATATGGTTGTGGAGTTTTGAATGAGTTATAGTTTGAGGATGAAAATAAGCCGAGACTTGTTTGGGTGTCTCGGTAACTGTGGGAGTGAGCTGGGGTTGAGACGAGCAACATTGTGAAGGTGGAAGTGGACAGTATTGGTAGGAATGGTGTATGTTTTGAAGCTCAGCTCAGGACGTGGAAGTTATGATCTTGGGTTCAGTGTGAATTGCCAGCTTGAGAAGTCCAGGCTTTGGGTGCAGAGTGTAGAGTTAATGTTTCAGGTCAGTGACCTTTCATCAGATCGATCTTGCTAATGTTGAGTTGAACATCAAGCTCATACACAGCTTGATGTTGGATTTCACACCACATTTAATGGTTGAATGTATTCACATGTGCTCCCTGCAATTTCCTCTTCAGATTGCCATACAGGATTTGACACTTAAATGTGTGTGTCTGAATGATATTTTAAACTGCTTTCCATTGTGCCAACCGTAAGCAAGAGACTGCAGCACTGCACAAGGAAGCTCCTCTGTTTATAAGCATGTGAACCTGCCTCACTCTTAGCCTTCTGTTCCTTCCTTCTACTGTCACCACAAGCACTGTATCAGTTCAAGGATAAGGCTCACTACCATCTCTTTAGGGTAACTAGGGTTGGATGGCCTTGCCATCATTCACATCCCAAGAAGATTTATTTTTAAGTGACGAACAGTGCAAACAACCTCTCTGCTGTCTTCCATAATTGAGTTATTACATAGAATTATGATGAATGCATAACGAGCCTTAGTTCATCTCTATATTGATTACATCGGTGTACAGCTGTGAATCTTTGGTCACCACAGGAGAAAAACAATTCAGTTGTCCCAATTTTTCAAAATTGACCAAGTGTGAAGTTAGTAATTGTGTGGCATGAATAAAGATGGACAATTAATTTGACTGGTTTGTGGAAAATTAAGCCACCTTTGAGTTACTTGTCTGGTTTAATTTGTTTGATAAACTTAATTGCACCAGAGAGTACCTTCAAAAAGTACTTAATTGGCTGTAAAGCACCCTAGGACACCCTGAGGTGGTGAAAACCCTATATAAATAAAGGTTTATTCTTTCTTTAAATGACTATGTATCCAGTCTGGTATAGGAAAATTGTACAAGCAGAAATAGAATGCAGTGTTATTCTTCAATTGAAAGGTTAGACAGATAGACAACTAAAATATACTTTGGTACCTGCCAAATGACTTAATTGTTTACAGTGAAAAGAAAACATTCTGCATTAAAGACTTGCTTGTACTTGTTTCTGATTAACACTAGTCAAACCAGAAACAGAGTTGCTTGTAGAATCTAATTATATTAAAGCTTGTGTCAGCATTATTGTCACATGGCAGTCTAATATTGCAATATATCCCAAGTACAGTAAAAATGTTCACACTGAGATATCTTTGCTGCTTTCCTCCCTCAGCCTCTGCACCAAACAACTTCTCATTCTCAGTGATTTCAACCTCCGTCTCAACTCATCATGCTCTCTCTCCTCTGAGTTCACTGCCTTCTTATCCTCCCTAAATCTCTCCCTCCATGTATACTCCCCAACCCATATTCATGGCCACCCCTTGACCTTGCCACCTCACATGGCCTTGCTAATCCCATTGTCTCAATCACAGATATGGCCATCTCTGCTCACTTCCTTGTATCACTCTTCACCCCATCCATGATCTCCTTTTGTCTTTCCCTGGAAAAAACTATTCCCCAATTTGCTCACAACTCTACTTTTAAAATCCCAACTGTCTAGTCTTAGGACCTCCATTTGCCATGACATTTCTGCAGCTATTGATTTGCTTAACTGTATCCTCAGCTCCACCTTTGATGCCCTAGTCCACAGCACACACATTCTACTTTCAGTCATCAGCAAAGTGTTGGAAGTTGTCATCAACAGTGCTATAAAGCAGCACATACTCAGCAATAACCTGCTCACTGATGCTCAGTTTGGGTTCCACCTGGGCCACTGAGCTCCAGACCTCGTTACAGCTTTGGTCCAAACATGGATGAAAGAGCTAAATTCCAGAGGTGAGGTGAGAGTGACTGCCCTTGACAACAAGGCAACATTTGACCAACTGTGGCATCAAGGAGCCCTAGCAAAATTCAAGTTAATGGAAATCGGGAGGGAAAACTCTCCACTGGTTGGAGTCATACATCACATAAAGGAAGATGGTTGTGATTGTTGGAAGCCGATCATCTCAGCTCCAGGGCATCGCTGCAGGTGTTTCTCAGGGTAGTGTCCTAGGCCCAACCGTCTTCAGCTGCTTCATCAATGAGCTTCCCTCCATCATAAGGTCAGAAGCGGGGATGTTTGCTGATGCTTGTATGGTGGTCAGTACCATTTGCAACTCCTAAGATACTGAAGCAGTCCGTGCCCACAAGCAGCAAGAGCTGGATAACATCCAGGCTTGGGCTGATAAGTGAGTTTCTAGGGTCTCTCTTTTAATAATGTGGACAACTCATTGCATGATATGAGATAACTGAAGTCCATTTACCTTCACAATTGCCAAAATATGTATGTTGTACAGATTCCCAGAGTATGGTTGCTCTTTTATTTTGATATTCCATGATCCAGAAGAAAAAAATGTAAAAACCTGGATGACAGGAAATAGGCAATACTGTACAGACTGTTTCTTGAATGAGAACTATGTCTGATAGGATTATTGTGTAAAAGTATCCACAAAATAGCAGAAATTAATGCAGCTATTAACTGCAACCCTGTTGTCATGATTGACATTCTCAGCCCCTGCTTGGCAGTACACATTACTTTAAATTGCTGCAGCAATCTACTGTCAATGCTCCAGAAATGAACTACAGCCATGGAATTTCAGGTTTGGAGACGTACCTGACACCAAGGGTGGAAATTTGGCTGCAATGTTTTTGGGCTTGGAAAGAGACAGAGTGGACTCTTTTCCTAAAGGTCAGTTTGTATTCATCAATGAATTGCCCCAAAATAGATTTTACTTTTCATTGTCTCTTTTAAAATTACTGATGGTGACTTTTACCCTTTAACCAAAGTAGTACTTGTATTCCAGGTAACACCATCTGGTTTCTTTTGCACTGCAGGCAGTAGGTTTGTGTTCATGATCGAGGCAGTATTGGTCCTTGTTTAATCTGTAGTCACATTTTTTTTTACAAGTGTGCACTGCACGCTCTTCTGCCTGATTGTGGTAATGCATACTTGCAAAACACAACTTGCCTAAGTCAGAATGGAAAGAAGGCTAACCTGTAGCTCTTGCATATATGTACACATACATGCAAAGCATCACTTTCATCACAAAAAGAATTGCATCCAGACACTACCTGCATGCTAAACAGTTAAAGCTGCATGCTATAAACAAAGCTAAGTGATCCCTCAACCATTGGATGTCATCAAAGCTCTGTGACCCTGCTATGTCCAGTCATAAATGGTGGTGAACTATTAAGCAACCAATAGGAAGAGGAGCCTTCATGAACATTCCCATCCTCAACGATCACAACTCAGCATGTCTGTGCAAAAGACAAACATTTGTATAATCGTCTTCAGCTCAACTGCTGAGCGGATGATCCTCCTTGGCCACCTCCTGAAGTTCCCATCATCACAGATTCTAGAATTCAGTCAATTTGATTAACTGCATGTGACATCAAGAAACAGCTGAGTGCACTGCAAACAGCAAAGGCAACGTAGCTCAGCGACATCATGACTATAGCGCTCACGACCTGTATTCCCGAACTAACTGCGGCCATAGCTAAGTGACAACACTGGCATCTACCTGACAATGTGAGAAACGGAACAAATCCAACCCAGCCAGTTACCGCCATGACCACCACCCCACCCCGTCCCACAGCCTACTTTCAATCTTCGACAAAGTGACAGAAGGAGTCACCAACAGTGCTATCAAGCAAGACTTGCTCACCAGTAACCTGCTCAATGATACTGAGTTTGAGTTTCGCTAGGATAAGTCAGCTCCAGATCTTTTTTATAGCCTTGGCCCAAACATGGATGTGAGCTAAAACTGACTGCCCTTGACATCAAGGCATCATTCAACTGGGTGAAGCACCAAGGAGCACTGGAAAAACTGAAGTTGGTGGGCATCATGGGGAAAGCTTTTCAGTGGCTGGACTCATACTCACCATTCAAGAAGCTCAGAAATGTCCAGGACAAAGTCATCCACTCGATCAGCATCTGATCCACTAACCCAAACATTTATCCTCTCATAGATTCTTTTGATGCAATTAAGGGGTTAATGTTATTAAAACAAATGCCTTGTTCAGACTGCCAAGCTTGAGACTTTGGACGATATTGTAAATTCAGCAACTCTTCATGAGCCCCAAGTTGACCTGAGCTCTTTATCTACGAATAGAAAGGAAATGCAAGAATCGATACACATTTTGAACGAGAGAGAGAAATACAGAGCTATGAAGAGAGAAAAGACAATGAGATTAGATGAATATGGCAAAGAATTGGCACATATAGGACAGGCCAAAAGGTCTCCTATGACTCGATGGTGCAGTGAAGTCAACAGTGTACTGCTATCAACGTAGAAGCCTGATTTGAAATAAATTATGTGAAGTCTCTTGCCTGTTTATGTGCTAAAAGAAGCACTTATGCCTAAACAAAAAGCATTCGCTTAACTGGAATGCTACCTGTAAAGTCAGCACTAAAAGCATTCCCCCCCCCCCCCCCCCCCCCTCCGTCGGTCTCCCGTTCCGTCGGGGTCTCTGTCTCGGCCTTTCTCGCTCTCTGTCTCGGCCTTTCTCGCTCTCTCACTCGGCCTCTCTCGCTCTCTCACTCGGCCTCTCTCGCTCTCTCACTCGGCCTCTCTCGCTCTCTCACTCGGCCTCTCTCGCTCTCTCACTCGGCCTCTCTCGCTCTCTCACTCGGCCTCTCTCGCTCTCTCACTCGGCCTCTCGCTCTCTCACTCGGCCTCTCGCTCTCTCACTCGGCCTCTCTCGCTCTTTCTCTCTGTCTCGGCCTCTCTCGCTCTTTCTCTCTGTCTCGGCCTCTCTCGCTCTCTCTCCCTTTCTCCGCCTCTCTCGCTCTCTCTCTGCGTCTTCGCCTCTCTCTCTGCGTCTTCGCCTCTCTCTCTGCGTCTCCGCCTCTCTCTCTGCGTCTCCGCCTCTCTCTCTGCGTCTCCGCCTCTCTCTCTGCGTCTCCGCCTCTCTCTCTGCGTCTCCGCCTCTCCCTCTGCGTCTCCGCCTCTCCCTCTGCGTCTCCGCCTCTCCCTCTGCGTCTCCGCCTCTCCCTCTGCGTCTCCGCCTCTCCCTCTGCGTCTCCGCCTCTCCCTCTGCGTCTCCGCCTCTCCCTCTGCGTCTCCGCCTCTCCCTCTGCGTCTCCGCCTCTCCCTCTGCGTCTCCGCCTCTCCCTCTGCGTCTCCGCCTCTCCCTCTGCGTCTCCGCCTCCCTCTGCGTCTCCGCCTCTCCCTCTGCGTCTCCGCCTCTCCCTCTGCGTCTCCGCCTCTCCCTCTGCGTCTCCGCCTCTCCCTCTGCGTCTCCGCCTCTCCCTCTGCGTCTCCGCCTCTCCCTCTGCGTCTCCGCCGCTCCCTCTGCGTCTCCGCCGCTCCCTCTCCCCGCCCCCTCTCCCGCCCCCTCTCCCCGCTCCCTCTCCTCGCCCCCTCTCCCCGCCCCCTCTCCCCGCCCCCTCTCCCCGCCCCCTCTCCTCGCCCCCTCTCCTCGCCCCCTCTCCCCGCTCCCTCTCTCGCCCCCTCTCCCCGCTCCCTCTCTCGCCCCCTCTCCCCGCTCCCTCTCTCGCCCCCTCTCCCCGCTCCCTCTCTCGCCTCCTCTCCCCGCTCCCTCTCTCGCCCCCTCTCCCCGCTCCCTCTCTCGCCCCCTCTCCCCGCTCCCTCTCTCGCCCCCTCTCCCCGCTCCCTGTCTCTGTCCAGAAGGTCTGTTGGGACATGCGAAGCCTAGTTGCCGGTTGCTCTATCCGAGACAAAGACACCAGAGAAAGAAAGCCACCTACATTTCTGCCTCCAAGAAAACCCTGAACCAGGTTGGCCAGCCCCAAATAAGGGGGAAGCCAGTTAGGACAGAGAGGAGGAGAAATTTCTTTACTCAGAGGGTTATGAATCTTTGGAATTCTCTACCCCAGAGGGCTGTGGAAGCTCAGTCATTGAGTATGTTTAAAGCAGAGATTGACAGATTTCTAAATACAAATGACATAAGGGGATATGAGGATGGCGTGGGAAAATGGCATTGAAGTGGATGATCAGCTATGATCGTATTGAATGGCAAAGCAGGCTGGATGGGCTGAATGGCCTACTGCTGCTCCTATGTTCCTAAAGTGCACTTCTACCAGCCAAAGACTTTAAGAACACAACTTCAGCTGGAAGACAATGGAATCACCCAACCCCACAGACTGTGCATTAATTTTTATTTGTTCTTGTCTCTAATCCAGCCACAAATCTACCCCTCATCACACTGTAATCTATTTGTGTGTGTCTGATTCTCTCACATGTGAGTTTGTGCATGAATGTGTAGCATAATTTTATTATTTTATTTAGATCGGGTTTAGATTGTTAAATATAATAACCTCACCTTTTTTCTTCTTTAAACTCAAGAAAACTTGCCCAGTTGGTTCTTTTATAATCACAACAAAGGTAAAAGGTAAAACACTTACTGAATTAGTAAGCACATCTACTTATTTTTTTTAAAAAGGAATAAACCCTGTTGCAGTCAAATAAGAGGAAGGACAAGAGGGGAGCCTTGTGACTCCTCCTCGCCTGGCTGTAACACTTGTCTCAGTGCTCCCAGATACATGAATCCTTTTTTTGTCATCTCCGCTTTATTGCTCACTGCTTACTCCCAGTGAGTTTACCCTCAATACTTTGTGCTCCCAGTGCCCACATCCTACTGCAAAGCTGTTTGCAGATGCCTAGACCTTGTAATCTCCAGTTTGTCCTTAGTTTTCTGATCCTCCCAAATTCCAAATCCAACCATTCTAGACTTTCCTCATTAAACCTTAATTCCCACCTTTTCCCTCAACTGCTTATGTTGCAACACTGCTCCAACAGCTCTTCATATACCAAACTGAAACCTGATGTGTGCTGTTTTCCATCTTCCTCTGTTGACCTTCAAAAAATCAGTAAGGGATATTGGTACATCAGTAAAGTTGCATGTGAAAGTTGCTTAGAGTTATTAGAGGTGCTCAAATGAAAGAAGCAAGAGGAGAGGAAAGGGGAAATTTAGAATTTGACAAACTGAGAAAAAAATGGGTTATTATATGCAGAAAAGCGAAAATATAGCTGAGAAAATGTCAGACAAGGAATTCAAGAGTGATAAAGAAACTGTTGTGGAAGATTTTTTTTCTTTGTGTGAGCAGTGTTGTAGAAAATGAACTGTATTATGCAAGGTATAACATCTCTAACAGTATCAAATAGTATATCTTCTAACTCACGCGATTGCAGTTATGGGGGATGATCTGGTAATGGTAAGCAATGCAGACAGTATTTAGGAAAGGCAACTTGGCGATCTAGGAAAAAAGCATAGCCGAAGCTGTAATACATACGAACAAACGACTTAGGAGCAGGAGTAGGCCACTCGACCCCTCAAGCCTGCTCCGCCATTCAATAAGATCATGGCTGAACTGATTACTCCACATTTCCACCTATCCCCGATAACCTTCTATCCCCTTGCTTATCAAGAATCTATCTACCTCTGCCTTAAAAATATTCAAAGACTCTGCTTCCACCGCCTTTTGAGGAAGAGAATTCCAAAGACTCACGATCCTCTGAGAGAAAAAATTTCTCCTGATCTCTGTCTTAAATGGGTGACCCCTTATTTTTAAACAATGACCCCTAGTTCGAGATTCTCCCACAAGGGGAAAAATCTTTTCCACATCCACCTTGTCAAGACCCCTCAGCATCTTATATGTTTCAATCAAGTCAGCTCTTAACTCTTCTAAATTCCAGCAAATACAAGCTTAGCCTGTTCAATCTTTCCTCACAAGACAGCCCACCCATTCCAGATGTTAGTCAAGTAAACCTTCCCTGTACTGCCTCCAACGCATTTAATAAGGAGATAAATAAGGAGATCTCCCTTAAATAAGGAGATCAGTACTGTACACAGTACTCCAGATGTGGTGTCACCAATGCCCTGTATAGCTGAAGCATAAGCTCCCTACTTTTGGGTTCAATTCCCCTCGCGATAAACGATAACATTCTATTAGCTTTCCTAATTATGTGTTGTACTTGCATACTAATATTTTGCGATTCATGCACTAGGACACCCAGATACATTCTTCAGTACTTTAATATGAGGGTAGTTCGAAAAGTAGATGAGAGTCTTGCAAAAATGAAAATAGGCTTGAAACAGAGGATGAGCGCAAGGTAGTTAATATTCTGAATGATTGATTGCCTCCTCTCAGAATGCATAAGGGAAAACATGGGCATAAGTAGTGATAATCTAAGTAGAATTAATGACTTTGATAATGAAATGAAAGACCTCCACAGGCTTGGAGAGCTCAAAACAAATAGATAGTATTTATCAACCTTTATTGGGAGAAACAAGGAAAGAAGCATAGAATGATACAACATAGAGGGAGACCACTCAGCCTATCATGCCTGTGGCGACTCTTTGTAAAAGTTAACCACTTAGCCCCAATTGCCTGCCCTTTCCCCATAGACTGAAAATGTTCCCCTTCAAATATTTATCCAATTCCCTTTTGAAAGATATTTAGTTTGCTTCCAGCACCCTTCCAGTTAATGCATTCCAGATCATAACTTTCTGCTTAAATAATATTCTCATGTTGCCTCTGGTTTTGTTAATTATCTTAACTCTATGTCCTCTGGTTACTGACCCTTCTGCCACTGGAAACTGTTTCTCATTATCTATATTATCAAAACCCATCATAATTTTGAACACTGCAATAACATCTCCCCTTAACCTCCTCTGTTCTAAGAGCAACAATGCCAGCTCCTTCAGTCTCTCCACATATGAAATCCCACATCCCCTTGTACCATTCGAGTAAATCTCTTCTGCACCTTCTCCAAGGTCTTGATATCCTTCCTAAAGTGTGGTAGTGAAAATTGGTCAGTATGCTCCAACTAGAGCCTTAAAAAGGTTTAACAGAACTTCCTTATTATTGTACTCTATTCTTCTATTTATAAAGCCAAGAATCCCATATGTCTTATTAACAGCTTTCTCAACTTGTCCTGCCACCTTCTAAGATTTGTGTATGTAAACCGCAGGTGTCTCTGTTCCTGCACCCCTTTTTAAAAGTGTCCCATTTAGTTTATATGGCATCTCCTCATTCTCCCTACCAAAATGCATCACTTCACACTTTGCTGCATTAAATTGCTTCTGACATGTCTGAATTCTGTTACTATTGTCTTCACTTTTAACTACATTTCCAAGTTTTGTGTCATTTAAAAGCTTTGAAGTCATGCCCTGTAATTTCAAATCCAGCTCATTAACATATATCAAAAAAAGAAGCAGTCTGAATACAGACCCCGGGGGCACACCATGTATATTTCCCTTCTGTCTGAGAAACAACTGTTCCACTACTTTCTGATTTCTGTCCCTTAGCTAATTTTGAATCCATGCTGCTACTTTCGCTTTAATCTCATGGGCTGCAATTTTGCTAATAAATCTATCATGTATTTTATCAAATGCCTTTTGAAGGTTAATACATACATCAACCACAGTACTTCAACCTTCTACGATACTTCATCAAAGAACTTGATCAAGTTAGTCAAGCACAAATGGCCTTTAACAAATACTTACTGGCTGTCATTTAAGTGACATTTAATTTTTGCCTCCAATTATTGTTTCTAAAGTTTCCCACCATTGATATTAGGTTGGCTGGCTGGCTTGTAGTTACTGGGAAAACAGCAGATACAAGTTAGAGGAATTATGTTGAGATGGGGAGGTGAAATTGTTCAGTGGGATGCCTCAAGCATGTAAGCAGTGAGGAGGACCCAAAGAGGCTTCAAAGAGATATGGATAGGTTAAGTGAGTGGGCAGCAATGTGGCAGATAGAGTATAATGTGGGGAAGTGTGAGGTTATTTTTGGTAGTAAGAATAGAAAAGCAGAATATTTTTGAAAAGGCATGAAACTTGTAAATTTTGATGTTCGGAGGGACTTGGGCATACTCGTACAAGGAAGACCAAGTTAGCAAAAACAAGAAATGCTGGAATCACTCAGCAGGTCTGGCAGCATCTGTGGAAAGAGAAGCAGAGTTAACGTTTCGGGTCAGTGACCCTTCTTCGGAACTGACAAATATTAGAAAAGTCACAGATTATAAGCAAGTGAGGTGGGGGTGGGGCAAGAGATAACAAAGGAGAAGGTGCAGATTGGACCAGGCCACATAGCTGACCAAAAGGTCATGGAGCAAAGGCAAACAATATGTTAATGGTGTGTTGAAAGACAAAGCATTAGTACAGATTAGGTATGAATACACTGAATATTGAACAGCAGCAAGTGCAAACCTGAAAAAAAAAACCTGAAAAAAACAGTGGGTAAGCAAACTGAACAAACTAAGATGAAATGAAATAAATGCAAAAAAAGATTGTAAAAAATGTAAAAAAAGTTAGCATGCAGGTATTGTAAGCAATTAAGGAGGCAAATGGCATGTTGGTCTTTATTGCAAGGGGATTGGAGTACAAGAATAAGGAAGTCTTGCTACTATTGTACAGAGCTTTGTTGAGACCACACCTGGACTACTGTGCGAAGTTTTGGTATCCATAGCTAAGGAAGGATATACGTGCCTTGGAGGTGGTACAGCTAAGGTTCACTAGGCTGGTTCTGGGGATGAGAGGGTTGCCCTATATTGAGAGGCTGAGTAAATTGGGCCTATAATCTTGGGGTTTAGAAGAATGAGAGGTGATTTCATTGAAACATACAAGATTCTGAAGGGATATACGCAGAGGTTGTTTCTCCAGGCTGGGGAATCTACAACATGGGGGCATAGTTCTCCGTATCATTTAGGCTGATCATTTAGGACTGAGATGAGAAATTGCTTCACTCAAAGGGCTGTGAATCTTTGGAATTCTCTACCCCAGAGGATTGTGGATGCTCCATCATTTAATATATTTGACACTAAGTTAGACAAATTTTTGATCTCAAAGAATCAAGGGATTATGGGGAGGGGGCAGGAAAGTGGCATTGAGGCAGAAGATCAGCCATAATAGTGTTGAATGGTGGAACAGGCTCGAGGGGCCAAAGGGTCTACTCCTCCTATTTCTAACATTGTTCTAAGCAGTGGTACTAAAGTTTCTAATCTACTTAAGTGATTTGGATTCAGAGACTCAATGTAAATTAGTTAAATTTGGAAATTATATCAAATTAGGGGGACTGATTTGATCTTGAGTAGGCAGCTTGGGAAATGCAAAATGAGTTGCACAAAATATGTAAATGAACACAAGGCGAGCAGACAAATATAATGTTGACAAGTATAAAGTACTGCACATTGCCCATTTTTTTCTCGTAATGTGTGTACTCCATGCACAGCAATGAAATATCTAAGGATATTACTGAGCAAGATCTGGGAGTGTTAGTAAACGCCAATGTGCAACATGTCGAACCATTGCGGAGTGGCAATCAAGAAAGCAACTAGAATGCTTAAATATAGAGCCAGAACAGTAGAGTACAGGTCGCAGGATATGGTGCTCAAACTGTACAGTGCTCAGGTCAGATTACAGAATGAGTACTGTATCAAGGACTGGTCACCAGGTTCACATGGAAGATTTTCAAGTACTGGAAGCAGTTCAAGGGTCACAGGTCTGAGTTATGAGGAAACATTAGAGAAACATAGACCTTGGACATCAGTGTGAGGTACTTTTCTAGAGAGATTCAAGATGTTATGTTACAGCACAGTGGCGCAGTGGTTAGCACCGCAGCCTCAGCTCCAGCGACCCAGGTTCAATTCTGGGTACTGCCTGTGTGGAGTTTGCAAGTTCTCCCTGTGACCGCGTGGGTTTTCGCTGGGTGCTCCGGTTTCCACCCACAGCCAAAGACTTGCAGGTTGATAGGTAAATTGGCCATTATAAATTGCCCCTAGTATAGTTAGGTGGTAGAGGAATTGAGGGAAGGTGGGGATGTGGTAGGAATGTGGGATTAATGTAGGATTAGTATAAATGGGTGGTTGATGGTCGGCACAGACTCGGTGGGCCGAAGGGCCTGTTTCAATGCTGTATCTATAAATAAATAAAATAAAAATAAATATTAAGACAGGGGAACACAGGCTCAGCCTAACAAAAGAAACACATTTAGGATGGATGTCAGGACATTTTTCAGTGTTCAGATAGACCCTAAAGTCTCCCCACTTTGGCATACAATTATTTTTTAAATTATTCTACGGCTTTTATCTCCACAACTCAATGCCGGGTGGGGAGGGAGAGCTAAATTTTATTTCAGGTGATCATGTAAAATCAGTAGTATCGGCTTTCCCAATTCATTATTGAACTCAGTGGAAAGCAAAATTGGAAGATTGTATAATGGGTGGCCAATCTGTTATCGCCTGTTTTACACTTGTCAAAAGTAAGATTTAATCCCCTGGATAGAGTAGTGTAGACAAAAGCCATATGATCATTTAACAAACAATTGCATACCACAATGGGGAGCTGCAGCCTTTTTCCAAATTGAAGGACTAAAATGGGCCAAATTATCTTCCTCATCTGTATTTATCTTGTGAACAACTGGCTTTTCAAATTTGAAGAACTTTTTAATCATTGCTTTTCCAGTTTAATTTTATTATTCACAAATGAAGCTCAGTGACTATTAGTATTCTTACGACAGTAGTACATAATTAAATTTTACTTATTTATTTATTTTTTATTTAGAGATACAGCACTGAAACAGGCCCTTCAGCCCACCGAGTCTGTGCCGACCAAGAGCCACCCATTTATACTAACCCTACAGTAATCCCATATTCCCGACCACCTACCTACACCAGGGCCAATTTACCTATCACCTGCAAGTCTTTGGCATGTGGGAGGAAACCGGAGCACCCGGCGAAAACCCACGCAGACACAGGGAGAACTTGCAAACTCCGCACAGGCAGTACCCAGATAATGGAAGGGATTGGTGAGGTGAGGTGGGGGGGGGGAGGTGAATGTCATTATTGGGGCAAAGCTCTGCATAGTTGAAGGGAGGTAGGAGGGGTTTGGAATTCTGGGGGAACAGCTCTGCAGGCATGAAGCGAGGTACTGTGAACCTCCCTCTGTAAACGGTGGCTGCTCTGCACTATTGTTTGTTTGTGTGTGAAGGAGCAATGGCACTTTAGTCACCCTGTATGTGAGGAGGATGCCAGAAACGGCAGGTGTGTAAAGGTTATCTGGCTGGCAGGGGCAATCGATGCAGCTGGTAAAATCTTTATGTGGTCTTGCTGTGCCGCTTTGAGTGTGAGCTAAGATGGGCAATGCCATGTCACACCACATAGTTGATCCAAGAAAGCACCTGATGTACCCGACAACAACGCCTGCCCTGTTAGCAACCTTCAAATAAGTGAAGGATGCAACTTTATTTATCACATGGAAATGGGTTTGGCTCATCCTAGATTGTGAGATCCGCTTCTCCTGAGCATCCATTTGCGATGCAGGCAAAACCAACAGGCAGGTGCACTGTCTGAGGTGACTGTGGATGTAGAGAGAGGTGCTGACACATCTCTGTGACCTGCTCAACAATGACCTGCAGCCCATGGGTTTCGGTGGACATCCTATGCCTGTGCTCCTCATAGTGTCAGCAGCTCTTAACCTTTACGCCAATGCATCATTTTAGGGGCCCGCCGGAGACCTTTGTGGGTTTACACAGTCAGCAGTGCACAGCTGCATCAGGGAGGTCACCAATGCCCTGTACCAGAGGGCCAGTGAGTATGTCCGCTTCAGGCCCAGAGGTTCATTGGTTTTGGTACCATTGCTGGATAACAAAAGGTGCAAGGGGTCATATACTGCACCCACGTGGCCATCAGCCTCCTGCCAGGTTACCAGATGCAGACAAAACCAAAAAAGGAATCCTCTCAATCTAGGTGCAGCTGGTATCTGATCACCCGAGATGCTTCATGCAAATCTGTGCCCGCTTCTCAGGCAGCAGCCATGACACCCAGATCCTGCGCCAGTCCCAGCTGCTGCTACTGTTCACTGAACTGGTTCAGAGGGAGGGGTGGCTTCTTGCAGACAAGGGAAAACCCCTTGTAGACATGGCTCCTGACACCTGCGAAAGACTCCACCACTGCTGCAGAGGAGGGATACAACACCAGCCACGGAGCTACAAGAGTCACCAATGAGCAAGAAATCGGCATGCTTAAAATGCTCTCCGACTGCCTGGATAGATCGGATGGTGCCCTGCACTACGAGCCGGAAAGGGCATCTCCTTTCCGTGCTGCTCGCTGTGCAATACACAACTACGCACCCAACAGAGGGCAGGCCTGGCATGATGAGAGATGTCAGCAGGAATCTTTCTCAGAATATAGACCCCCCCAATAGCAATAGAGACACGGAGGAACAGATTGGGAGGCAGATTTTGGAAAGGTGCAGAAGTAACAGGGTTGTTGTCATGAGTGACTTCAACTTCCCTAATATTGATTGGAACCTCCTTAGTGCAAATAGTTTGGATGGAGCAGTTTTTGTCAGGTGTGTCCAGGAAGGTTTCCTGACTCAATATGTAGATAGGCCGACTAGAGGGGAGGCTATGTTGGATTTGGTGCTTGGCAACAAACCAGGCCAGGTGGCGGATCTCTCGGTGGGAGAGCATTTCGGTGATAGTGATCACAGCTCCCTGACCTTTACTATAGCCATGGAGAGGGACAGGAGCAGACAGGGGAGGGGAAATTACAATGCTATTAGGCAGGAACTGGGGAGCATAAATTGGGAACAATTGTTCTCAGGGAAATGCACGACAGAAATGTGGAGGTTGTTTAGGGAGCACTTGCTGCGACTGCTGGATAGGTTTGTCCCGATGAGGCAAGGAAGGGATGGTAGGGTGAAGGAAACTTGGATGACGAGATGTGGAACAGCTAGTCAAGAGGAAGAAGGAAGCTTACTTAAGGTTGAGGAAGCAAGGATCAGACAGGGCTCTAGAGGGTTACAAGGTAGCCAGGAAGGAACTGAAAAATGGACTTAGAAGAGCTAGAAGGGGACATGAAAAAGTCTTGGCGGGTAGGATTAAGGAAAATCCCAAGACGTTCTACACTTATGTGAGGAACAAGAGGATGGCCACAGTGAGGGTAGGGCCGATCAGGGATAGTGGAGGGAACTTGTGCCTGGAGTCGGAGGAGGTAGGGGAGGTCCTAAATGAATACTTTGCTTCAGTATTCACTAGTGAGAGGGACCTGGTCGTTTGTGAGGACAGCGTGGAACAGGCTGATATGCTTGAACAGGTTGAGGTTAAGAGGGAGGATGTGCTGGAAATTTTGAATGATATAAGGACAGATAAGTTCCCGGGGCCAGACGGGATATACCCAAGGATATTACGGGAAGCGAGGGAAGAGATTGCTGCGCCTTTGGCGATGATCTTTGTGTCTTCACTGTCCACTGGAGTAGTACCGGATGATTGGAGGGTGGCAAATGTTGTTCCCTTGTTCAAGAAAGGGAATAGGGATATCCCTGGGAATTATAGACCAGTCAGTCTTACGTCGGTAGTGGGCAAATTATTGGAGAGGATTCTGAGAGACAGGATTTATGATTATTTGGAAAAGCATGGTTTGATTAGAGACAGTCAGCATGGCTTTGTGAGGGGCAGGTCATGCCTCACCAGCCTTATTGAATTCTTTGAAGATGTGACAAAACACGTTGATGAAGGAAGAGCAGTGGATGTGGTGTATATGGATTTTAGCAAGGCGTTTGATAAGGTTCCCCATGGTAGGCTCATTCAGAAAGTGAGGAGGCATGGGATACAGGGAAAGTTGGCTGTCTGGATACAAAATTGGCTGGCCCATAGAAGACAGAGGGTGGTAGTCGATAGAAAGTATTCAGCATGGAGCTCGGTGACCGGTGGTGTTCCGCAGGGATCTGTTCTGGGACCTCTGCTCTTTGTGATTTTTAAAAATGACTTGGATGAGGAAGTGGAAGGCTGGTTTAGCAAGTTTGCCGATGACACGAAGGTTGCTGGAGTTGTGGATGGTGTGGAAGGCTGTTGTAGGTTTCAACGGGACATTGACAGGACGCAGAGCTGGGCTGAGAAATGGCAGATGAAGTTTAACCTGGAAAAGTGTGAAGTGATTCATTTTGGAGGGTCGAATTTGAGGCTTAAAGACAGGATTCTTGGTAGTATGGAGGAACAGAGGGATCTTGGGGTCCATGTCCATAGATCCCTCAAAGTTGCCACCCAAGTTGATAGGGTTGTTAAGAAGGCGTATGGTGTGTTGGCTTTCATTAACAGGGGGATTGAGTTTAAGAGCCGCGAGGTTATGCTGCAGCTCTATAAGGCCCTGGTTCGACCACACTTGGAATATTGTGTTCAGTTCTGGTCGCCTCATTATAGGAAGGATGTGGAAGCTTTAGAGAGGGTGCAGAGGAGATTTACCAGGATGCTGCCTGGACTGGAGGGCATGTCCTACCAAGAAAGATTGAGGGAGCTAGGGCTTTTCTCATTGGAGCGAAGAAGGATGAGAGGTGACTTGATAGAGGGGTACAAGATGATGAGAGGCATGGATAGAGTGGATAGCCAGAGACTTTTTCCCAGGGTGGAAAGGGCTATCACCAGGGGGCATAATTTTAAGGTGATTGGAGGAAGGTTTCGGGGAGATGTCAGAGGTAGGTCCTTTACACAGAGAGTGGTGGGTGCGTGGAATGCGCTGCCAGCGGTGGTAGTAGAAGCAGATACATAAGGGACATTTAAGCGACTCTTGGATAGGTACATGGATGATAGTAGAATGAAGGGTAGGTAGGTAGTTTGTTCCTAGAGTAGGTTAAAGGTTCGGCACAACATTGTGGGCCGAAGGGCCTGTACTGTGATGTACTGTTCTGTGTTAATATGAGGAATCTGAGGCCTTACAACAGAAAAGGCGCATGGGAGGACAGAGTGCTGAGTGTTTTCAACATTCTCCTATTTTGATCAGCTTTACAGCAGTCTCAGTATTTTGTTTTTTGCTCCAGTGTTTAGGCCTGGATATTAACAGGTGTGAGTGACATAGGTGGGGAGTGGAGTTTTAGAGTTTTAACTCCATAATCTGCCTCTTTTATCATTGACAGGTTCCTCACCCTGACATCAGCCTGATTAACAGGCCTGGTTTCCTGTCGGGCAGCGGGGGCTCGGGAGCAGGCCTCAGGACCAGGGAGATCCAAACCATGACCCTGGCGTATTGGGACCTGGGTGTCCAATCCCCAACTCTGGAGGGAGAGTGAAGACATCTCCAGTCACTGGGCCGTCAATCACCAACTCCCAGGAGCGGTCTCCTATCCTGGAGCGTGGTCTCCGTCTGGATGTATGGGAGAGTGAGTGGGAAGGGGGAGGGAGAAGGGGAGGGATGTTGTCTGATCCCCAACCTCGGGGGGGTGGGGGAGGTCTCCTCTCCTGGTGTGCTGTCCAATCCCAGGGAGTGATCAATCCCGGGTAGCGCTCCGATCTCAGCTGGGTCCGATCATGGGGGGAGTCTGATTCCGTGGGCGTTGATCTGGAGGAGTCTGTTTCTGAGCGGGTCTAATCCCGGGTGTTTGTATCCGATTCCAGGGTGTGAATCCTCTAACGGAGACAGTGAGTATTGGATTCTGGGGTGGGGGTGGTGATCCTGGGAGTTTCCGATCACCAATCCCCGGTGTCTTTGTGTGGGCCATGGGGTCGAATGAGGAAACCCGGCCGGACACAGTTCAACCTAACAGTCCTTCTGTTAATACTGTCTTGCTTAGTATGCTAATACCAGTAATAAAACTGCAGCAGTATTTGTTGCTAACTTGACTTGTTCAGTATTTGGAGTTGGATGTTTTTTGTTAGGTTTGTGTTAAAATAATTTTGCCCAGGCTCTATTTTTTCTACATTTAACTGAAATTCATTGTATAACCAATGTTGAATGTATGAATCTTTTATACTTTGCCCACTTAAATAGCAGTAAAATATTCAGTATAATCTTAGATTTTGTTTTTTTCACACTTAGCTTGTGTTTGCAGAATATTTATAGTTGCCATCCTTTCCTCTTTTGAGTGAGCATTGAGAATTTTTGATACCTGTTCAGGATACTTGCACAGTGCCTCAGATGCTTTCAGATTTTCAGGACTCGAAAAATCTTTGTCATTATAATTCATGATTTCCCTCATGACCACATGGAAAAACACTAGCTGCATACAGTGGAAACCTCAGCCATACTGTCTCAATGTAACATGGAAAATATATACATAGATATAATTTTAAAATGTAGGGAGGTAATTTGAAAAAAAGACACAATTGAAGCAAAAAAACAGCTTCTTGGATACGTGAACATCTGTACATTAGAAAAATTGGAGAACTTCAGGACCAGAGTTGAGAAGGGATGAAAATGAAACTAGTGGCACCAAAAATGTATCATTGCAATATTCAGTTTAAGTTTTCTTACTGGAATCAGGAGACAGTAGATGAAATGCAAGTTGGAGTGTTTTGACAGACTGGATTGTGAATTCAAACAGCCATATTGTTTTCCAAAATTAGATTGTCTCAAATGACTCTGGCCCAGACTTTGCATGGATAGTAATGGTGAGGCTAATGGCACTCACTGTGACAATGGAGTAAATCAGACAGCAACTTCCGACATGCGCAGTTACACTTGGCAATCCGGAAGCTGTTGTCAGAGATACCCCGCTCCTCCAAAGCATTTGCTGTAATAGTCCTTGCCATTAGACTTGGCACTGAAATCAGTGCAGTGATGTGAAGTTGGGGTCCTTGGCCATGAGTAACCCACTAAACACGCCAGAAAAAGTTAGAGCTGTTGCATTCAGGAGTGAGTAAACTTTTAATGCATAATAAGTGATAATTCTTTGGCCTCCTTATCTCGAGAGACAATGGGAAAGCGCCTGGAGGTGGTCAGTGGTGTGTGGAGCAGCGCCTGGAGTGGCTATAAAGGCCAATTCTAGAGTGACAGGCTCTTCCACAGGTGCTGCAGAGAAATTTGTTTGTCGGGGCTGTTACACAGTTGGCTCTCCCCTTGCGCCTCTGTCTTTTTTCCTGCCAACTGCTAAATCTTTTCGACTCGCCACACTTTAGCCCCGCCTTTATGGCTGCCCGCCAGCTCTGGCGAACGCTGGCAACTGACTCCCACGACTTGTGATCAATGTCACAGGACTTCATGTCGTGTTTGCAGACATCTTTAAAGCGGAGACATGGACGGCCGGTGGGTCTGATACCAGTGGCGAGCTCGCTGTACAATGTGTCTTTGGGGATCCTGCCATCTTCCATGCGGCTCACATGGCCAAGCTATCTCAAGCGCCGCTGACTCAGTAGTGTGTATAAGCTGGGGATGTTGGCCGCCTCAAGGACTTCTGTGTTGGAGATACGGTCCCGCCACCTGATGCCAAGTATTCTCCGGAGGCAGCGAAGATGGAATGAATTGAGACGTCGCTCTTGGCTGACATACGTTGTCCAGGCCTCGCTGCCATATAGCAAGGTACTGAGGACACAGGTTTGATACACTCGGACTTTGTGTTCCGTGTCAGTGCGCCATTTTCCCACACTCTCTTGGCCAGTCTGGACATAGCAGTGGAAGCCTTTCCCATGCGCTTGTTGATTTCTGCATCTAGAGACAGGTTACTGGTGATAGTTGAGCCTAGGTAGGTGAACTCTTGAACCACTTCCAGAGCGTGGTCGCCAATATTGATGGATGGAGCATTTCTGACGTCCTGCCCCATGATGTTCATTTTCTTGAGGCTGATGGTTAGGCCAAATTCATTGAAGGCAGCCGCAAACCTGTCGATGAGACTCTGCAGACACTCTTCAGTGTGAGATGTTAAAGCAGCATCGTCAGCAAAGAGGAGTTCCCTGATGAGGACTTTCCGTACTTTGGACTTCGCTCTTAGACGGGCAAGGTCTGAAGAAGGAATTTTCCTCCACACAAGATCAGGGGGCAGGTTGTTCAACCTTGCCCATCTAAGAGCGAAGTCCAAAGTACGGAAAGTGATAATTACAGCTAATTAAAATTACATGTTCTAAGTGTGGAGCCTCAGTTAATTAGTCCTGGAGATTTTTAAAAATTAGAATAATTTTCTGGTTTTTTTTCCGCCTCTTTCATTTCCCTCACATAATCCCATCTGTTTGTCCCAATCTTTACTTTGCCTTCCGTACATGATCTAAATTTAATTTACACTTCCTGCTTTATATTTCCTGGTTTAGCCACTTCAGCCTCAATAGTGACAGGGGCGGTTTTAACTCCACAGCTTGCGACTTTTCTGTTTGACAGGTTCCCCAACAGGAAGTTGGCCTGATTGACATGCTCGGGTTCCAGTCAGGCAGGGAGAACTCAGATCAGGCTGCAGCAGTAGGCAGGGAGCTTGCTGCTATCACGGTGTGAGGGTCCCTTCCCTGGGGGCATCAGATCCACAACCCGAGGAATCTTTTTATGGTGGGGCCATACTGGACCTGGTATTGGGGAATGAGCCCGGCCAGGTGGTTGAAGTTTCAGTAGGGGAGCATTTTGGGAACAGTGACCATAATCCCATAAGTTTTAAGGTACTTGTGGATAAGGATAAGAGTAGTCCTTGGGTGAAGGTGCTAAATTGGGGGAAGGCTAATTATAACAATATTAGGCAGGAACTGAAGAATTTAGATTGGGGGCGGCTGTTTGAGGGTAAATCAACATCTGACATGTGGGAGTCTTTCAAACGTCAGTTGATTAGAATCCAGGACCGGCATGTTCCTGTGAGGAAGAAGGATAAGTTTGGCAAGTTTCGGGAACCTTGGATAACGCGGGACATTGTGAGCCTCGTCAAAAAGAAAAAGGAAGCATTCATAAGGGCTGGAAGGCTAGGAACAGACGAATCCCTTGAGGAATATAAAGACAGTAGGAAGGGATTTAAGCAAGGAGTTAGGAGGGCTAAAAGGGGTCATGAAAAGTCATTGGCAGACAGGATTAAGGATAATCCCAAGGTTTTTTATACATATATAAAGAGCAAGAGGGTAACCAGGGAAAGGGTTGGCCCACTCAAGGACAGAGAAGGGAATCTATGTGCGGAGCCAGAGGAAATGGGCGAGGTACTAAATGAGTACTTTGCATCAGTATTCACCAAAGAGAAGGACTTGGTGGATGATGAGCCTGGGGAAGGGAGTGTAGATAGTCTCAGTCATCTCATTATCAAAAAGGAGGAGGTGTTGGGTGTCTTGCAAAGCATTAAGGTAGATAAGTCCCCAGAGCCTGATGGGATCTACCCCAGAATACTGAGAGAGGCAAGGGAAGAAATTGCTGGGGCCTTGACAGAAATCTTTGTCTCTTCATTGGCAACAGGTGAGGGCCCAGAGGACTGGAGAATAGCCAATGTTGTTCCTTTGTTTAAGAAGGATAGCAAGGATAATCCAGGAAATTATAGGCCGATGAGCCTTACGTCAGTGGTAGGGAAATTATTAGAGAGGATTCTTCGAGACAGGAATTACTCCCATTTGGAAACAAACAAACTTATTAGCGAGAGGCAGCATGGTTTTGTGAAGGGGAGGTCGTGTCTCACTAATTTGATTGAGTTTTTTGAGGAAGTGACAAAGATCATTGATGAAGGAAGGGCAATGGATGTTATCTATATGGACTTCAGTAAAGCTTTTGACAAGGTCCCTCATGGCAGACTGGTACAAAAGGTGAAGTCACACGGGATCAGAGGTGAGCTGGCAAAAGGGATACAGAACTGGCTCGGTCATAGAAGACAGAGGGTAGCAGTGGAAGGGTGCTTTTCTGAATGGAGGGATGTGACTAGTGGTGTTCCACAGGGATGTTTGCTGGGACCTTTGCTGTTTGTAGTATATATAAATGATTTGGAGGAAAATGTAGCTGGTCTGATTAGTAAGTTTGCGGACGACACAAAGGTTGGTGGAGTTGCGGATAGTGATGAAGATTGTCAAAGGATACAGCAGGATATAGATCGGTTGGAGACTTGGGCGGAGAAATGGCAGATGGAGTTTAATCCGGACAAATGCATTTTGGAAGGTCTAATGCAGGTGGGAGGTATACAGTAAATGGCAGAACCCTTGGGAGTATTGACAGGCAGAGAGATATGGGCATACAGGTCCACAGGTCACTAAGTGGCAACGCAGGTGGATAAGGTAGTTAAGAAGGCATACGGCATGCTTGCCTTCATCGGTTGGGGCATAGAGTATAAAAATTGGCAAGTCATGCTGCAGCTGTACAGAACTTTAGTTAGGCCACACTTAGAATATTGTGTGCAATTCTGGTCGCCACACTACCAGAAGGACGTGGAGGCTTTGGAGAGGGTACAGAAGAGGTTTACCAGGATGTTGCCTGGTCTGGAGGGCATTAGCTATGAGGAGAGGTTGGATAAACTCGGATTGTTTTCACTGGAACGATGGAGGTGGAGGGGCGACATGATAGAGGTTTACAAAGTTATGAGTGGCATGGACAGTGTGGATAGTCAGAAGCTTTTTCCCAGGGTGGAAGAGTCAGTTACTAGGGGACATAGGTTTAAGGTGAGAGGGACAAAGTTTAGAGGGGATGTGCGAGGCAAGTTCTTAACACAGAGGGTGGTGAGTGCCTGGAACTTGCTGCCGGGGGAGGTGGTGGAAGCAGTTACAATAGTGACGTTTAAGATGCATCTTGACAAATACATGAATAGGATGGGGATAGAGGGATACGGTCCCCGGAAGTGCAGAAGATTTTAGTTTAGGCAGGCATCAAGATCGGTGCAGGCTTGGAGGGCCGAATGGCTTGTTCCTGTGCTGTACTGTTCTTTGTTCTTTGACCTGAGCACAACCCACCCGTTTTGGGGAAGGTTAAAATTCACCTTTGCATGTCTCACTAATTCTTCAATCTGGTTGGTTCAAGAACCTCACTGTTTCTTGCTCTTCTCATGCACACCACAGGTGCCATGTAGAGGGTGCCCTGCTGGATCAGACATCGGATTTCAGCAAGTCTCTATTCAAAGCCTGCAAAAAATTTGTTTGCGGCTCTCAATGAGCTCAATGGTGAGCACCGTTCCTTTGCCACTGGCCCAAAGTCTAGACCAGTGTATCCACTTTAGTGAGTCCAGTGGCCTGGATGAAAGGACAGTTCACAAGACAGCTCATGATTAAATATTTGCATTTTGTACCTCATTTCTAAGATTTTTTAAAACCTAGGTATTTTGACTAAATGGACAGTATCGTAAACAACAATTCTGCAACATTTGGCTGAATCTTGGCTCCCAAAATCGAGTGGACTGAGATCAGGTCAGAGGTTAAAATTCAGAAGATCTGGAACAGAAGCTGAACCTGCCCATTTCCAGTTTTAACGGAGGCGGGACAAAGGGCGAGCAACCAAGTTGCTCCTGGGAAGTGTGTTGGTGCATTTAGCCTGCCTTCATTTTAACTGTCATTCTAATTTTAACCACAGGCAGCCGGCTTTCCCAGGACTCGGGGAAACTCGGTAGCTTAAAGGAGGCAAAAAGGGTTGAATCCATGAGGTGAGTTCCCTTGTAAGACTGCTTGTGGGCCAGGAGGAGCAGGAATATTTCCTCCAGGCACAACAAGTAACTTGGTTAAACTACATCCCCCCCCCCCCTTACCAACCCCATGATCTGTCTGCCCCCTGGCATCAGCCCCTGACCACGTTTTGGACTGCCACCAACCACAATCAGCCCACCGCAGTCAGGAACACCCATGATTCAGACCACTCTCTCAATCTCCCTCACTACCCAATACAGAGACCCGTTCTTGTAAATTTCAGCTTTGTGAAGTAGATTACCACCTGAAAGGCCTCCAGTATGTCAATTAGAAACCCCACAGAAAAGAATTTAAAGGAACTCTGTCCTTAAAAACTTATCTTCCGGGTATCCTAAACACATGGAACTTGCTTCTAGGCTAAAATCCAGGCCAACTTAAATATCGAAGCTTCCTTTATAAATTTAACTGCATTTCAATCCATACTGTATACGATTAGGACTGTTGGAAGCTGCAATGTCTGTTGATTACAATAGCTTCCTTACATAGGTAGACTATCTGGCTAGGGGAGGCGGTGGCATAGTGATAATGTCACTGGACTGGTAACCCAGAGACCCAGGCTACTGCTCTGGGGACATGGGTTCAAATTCCACAATTGCAGATGGTGAAATCTGAATTCAATTAATCTGGTAATTAAAAAAGCTAGTCTAATGATGACCATGAAACCATTGTCAATTGTTGTAAAAACTCATCTTGTTCACTTGTCCTTTAGGGAAGGAAATCTACCGTCTTTACTTGGTCTGGTCTACATGTGACTCCAGAGCCACAGCAATGTGGCTGACTCTTAAAAATGCCCTCTGAAATGGCCTACCAAACCACTCAGTTGAAGGGCAATTAGGGATGGGCAATAAATGCTGGCCTAGCCAGCGATGTCCACATCCCACAAAACAAATTAAAAAAAAAAAAATTACTGTTGCTATTTCTTATGGCAGCGTCCCTCATTTTTATCTGAGGCCTTTGTTTGAATTTAATTTGTTAAGTATTGCTGTAGCAGAAGCAAATTTAAGATCCTTTTTGGAAAGAAGTGATGGCTTTAAATGTAGAATGATTATTTAAGAAGTGCTACAGGGTTATCAATTCTTAGTTCAGCAGTTATCTGTAACCTATGTAATTACTTGCTCTCAATGTATTGTCAATAATTACCAAATAATCTACAATTTCTTTTTGAAAAATGACTTGTACGACCACTTATGGTACAATATGTCGGTGCTAGTATTAGGAGGGGGTGCGATATATTTCCAAGTCCGCATGGCATGTGACTTAGAGGGAACTTCCAGGTGGTGGTGGTGCCATGCATCTGCTTCCCTTGTCCGTCTAAGTGCTGGAGGTGCTGCAGTGCATCTTGTAGATGGTACACACTGCAGTCATGGTGTGCTGATAGAGTAGGAAGTGAATGTTTAAGCTGGTGGATGGGGTACCAATCAAGCGGGCTGCTTTGTCCTGGATGGTGTCAGGCTTCCTGAGTGGTGCTCAAGCTGTACTCATCAGGCAAGTGGAGAGTATTCCATTACACTCCTGACTTGTGCCTTGTAAATGATGGAAAGGCTTTGAGGAATCAGAAGGTCACTTGCTGCAGAATACACAGCCTTTGACGCATTTCTGTAGTTACAGGGGAGGTGGTTGGACACACTTTTGTTGGAGATTGTTATTGTGTAGCTCGAATGTTACTTGTCACTCATCAGCCCAAGCATAAATGTTGTTCAAGTTTTGCTGCATGTGGGCACGGACTGCTTCATTATCTGAGAAGTTGCATGTGGAACTGGACACTGTGCAGTCATCAGTGAATATCTCCAGTTCTGAAGATGGTTAGGCCTAGAACACTGTCTAGAGGAACTCCTTTGGTGATGTCCTGGGGCTAAGATGATTGACGTCCAACAACCACAACCATCTTCCTTTGTGCTAAGTGTGACTCCAGTCAGTGGAGAGTTTTGCCCCAATTCCCACTGACTCCAAATTTACTCGGGCTTCTTGCTGCCACACTTGGTCAAGTGCTGTCTTTTTGATGTCTAGGACAGTTACTCATGTCTGGAATTCAGCTCTTTTGTTCATTTTTGGACCAAGGCCTAATGAGGTCTGGAGCCAAGTGGTCATGACGGAACCAAACTGAGCACTGGTGAGCAGGTTATGGTGAGGAAGTGCCACTTAATAGCATTGTGGACAGCACCTTCCATCACTTTGCTCATGATTGAGAGTAGATTGATGGACTTTTATTTGGCTATATTGGATTTATCTTGTTTTGTGTGGACAGGAAATGCCTGAGCAATTTTCCACTTTTGTCAGGTAGATGCCAGTGTTGTAGCTACGCTGGAACAGCTAGGCTAGAGGCACGGCTAGTACTAGAGCACAAGTTTCCAGCATTACAGCTGGGATGTTGCTGGAGCCCACAGCCTTTGCTCTCTCCAGTGTGCTGAAATGTTTCTTGATATCACATGGAGTGAATTGAATTGGACAAAGACTGTAATCTGTGACGGTGGGGACCTCAGGAGGAGACCAAGATAGATCATTGACTTGGCACTTCTGACTGAAGATGGTTGTAAACCCTTCAGCCTTGTCTTTTGTGTTGACATGCTGGCCTCCGCCATCATTGAGGATGGGGATTGTTCATGAAGCCTCCTCTTTCTGTTCTTTAAATGTCCACTACCATTCATGATTGGATGTGGCAGGACTGCAAAGCTTTGATCTGACCCGTTGGCAGTGGGATCGCTTAGCCCTGTTTCCACTGTTTAGTATGCATGTAGTCCTGTATTGTAGCTTCACCAGGTTGGCACCTCATTTTTAAGTGTGCTTAGTGCTGCCCCTCACATGCTCTCCTACACTTCTCATCGAACCAAGGTTGGTCCCCTGGCTTAATGTTAATGGTAGAGCGAGGGATATGCCGGGCCTTGAGGTTACAGATTGTGGTTGAATACAACTCTGCCGCTGTTGATGACCCATAGAGCCTCACGGATGCCCAGTTTTGAGCGGCTATATCTGTTCTGAATCTATTCCATTTAGCACAATGATTATGCCACTTACTGAGGACACCTTCCACCGTGTTGTGAAGATGGGACTTTGCCTCCTCAAGGACAGTGCGGTGGTCACTCCTACCATTGCTCCCATAGACAGATGCGTCTGCGACAGGTAATTTGATGAGGGTAAGGTCAAGTAGATTTTTCCCTTGTGTTGGTTTTGTCACCACCTGCCACAGGCCCAGTCTGGTAGATGTCCTTCAGGACTTGACCAGTTCAGTCACTGGTGGTGGTACTGAACCATTGTGGAGATGAACATTGAATTCCCCCACCCACAGTATATCCTGTGCCCTTGCTTCTCTCAATGCTTCTTCCAAGCAGTATTCAACATGGAGGAGTACTGATTCATCAGATGAGGGAGGGCGATAGATGGTGATCAGCAGCAGCTTTTCTTGCCCAAAGGTTATTGCAGAAAATAAAAGCTTATGGTGTAGGGGGTAACATATTGGCATGGATAGAAGATTGGCTAGCTAACAGGAAACAGAGTAGGCATAAATGGGTCATTTTCTGGTTGGCAAAATGTAACGATTGGTGTGCCACAGGGATCTGTGCTAGGGACTCAACTTTTTACAATTTATATAAATGACTTAGATGAAGAGACTGAAGGTATGGTTGCTAAATTTGCTGCTGACACAACGATAGGTAGGAAAGCAACTTGTGAACAGGACATAAGGGGGCTGTCAGTTCAGAATCAGTTCAGCCATGAACTTATTGAATGGCGGAGCAGGCTCGAAGGGCTGAGTGGCCTACTGCTGCTCCTAATTCGTATGTTTTTTTTAAATTCCAGATTTATTTAATTCAATTTAAAGTTCCCATCTGCCATAGTGAGATTTGAACTCAAGACTGTGGATCATTAGTCCAGGCTTCTGGATTACTAGACCAGTAATATAACCACTATGCTACCATACCCGTGTGTACAATTGCAATCGTGATTTTGAACAGTTTCTCACATAAAATCTAAATGAATACTTAAAGGAATGATGGAACAAAAAAGGAAATTTTCTTGTGGAGGCAGAGGGCATGACTGAGTTATGAATGAGTAGTTTGCATCTGTCTTTACAAAAGAGGAGGATTAATTTAATCTTACAATAGAGGACAAGGGAATAGAGATATTGGATTGAATAGAATGAGACAGAAAGGAGGTGCTAAATATGTTGGCATCACTCAATGCTAAAAAGTCACTAGGTTCCAAGGGGATACATCCCTGGCTGCTGAGGGAAGATCAGATGGAGCTAGCAGAAGCTCTGGTCACAATCTTTCAATCCTGCTTGACTATGGAAGTGGTGCCAGAGGACTGAAGGATTTCAAATGTTCAACCACTGTTCAAGAAAGGGGAAAGAGATAAACCTGGTAACTATAGACCAATCAGTCTAGCATCAGTAGTGGGAAAACTGCTAGAAATCATGCTTGAGCTCCAGAGTAGGATAGTAGTAGACTTTGGGATGAGATAGTCAGGTTACAAATCTCTGATTAGACCTCAGCTGGAGTATTTGTGTACTCTACAGCCACTGTGTTTCAGGAAGGATGTCAATACCTTGGAGAGGTACAAAGCAGATACCAGAATGATACCAGGAATGAGGGACTTCCGTTATTGCAGAGATTGGGGAAGGTGGAATTGTTCTCCTTCGATCGGAGAAGGTTAAGGGAAAACCTAATAGAGGTATTCAAAATTGTGAGGGGTTTCGATGGAGCAAGTAGGGAGAAACCCTTTTTTGACAAGTAGATTGGTAAGAAGAGGTTGGAGGTTTAAAATTGGCACAAAAAACAGAGAGGAAATGAGGGGAAATTTCTTCACTGAGGATTGTTTAGATCTGGAACACATTACCTGGAAGTGTGATGGGATCAGATAACAGGACTTTTCTAAAAGCAATTGAACATGCACTTGAAGAGAGCTAATTTGCAGGGTTAAGGGCAAAAAAGCTGGTGTAAGTGATACAAAAAATTAAAAGAATACTTGGACAACTTTTTCAAAGGGCCAGCACAGGCACAATGGGCTGGATCCCACCACGGCAGAAGGTGGAATTTCAATTCAATTAATAAATCTGGAGTTAAAAGCTAGTCTAATGATGGCAATGATTGTCGAAAAAACCCTGGTTCACTAATGGCCTTTAAGGAACAGAACCTGGTCGGGCCGACATGTGACACCAGACCCACAGCAATTTGGTTGACTCGTAATGCCCTCTGAAATGGCCTAGCAAGCCACTCAGTTGTATCAAACTGCTACAAAGTCAATAAGGAATGAAACTGGACAGACTACCCGGCATCGACCCCGGCACCGGAAATGACAACGGAAAACTCAGCCTTGTCAACCCTGCAAAGTCCTCCTTACTAACATTTGGGAGCCTGTGCCAAAGTTGGGAGAGCTGTCCCACAGACTAGCCAAGCAGCAGCTTGACATAGTCATACTCACGGAATCATATATTACACACACTGCCATCACCATCCCCAGTTATGTCTTGTCTCACTGGCAGGACAGACCCAGCATAGGTGGCGGCACAGTGGTATACAGTCGTGAGGGAGTTGCCTGGGGACTCTTCAACATTGACTCTGGACCCCATGAAGTCTCATGTCATCAGGTCAAATATGGGAAAGGAAACCTCCTGCTGATTACCACCTACCACCACCACCTCCCCACCGCCCCCCCCCCCCCCCCCCCCACCTCAGCTGATGACTCAGTACTCCTGTATGTTGAACACCAGTTGGAGGAAGCACTGAGGGTGCCAAGGGCTCAGAATGCACTCTGGGTCAGAGACTTCAATGTCCATCACCAAGAGTGGCTCGGTAGCACCATTACTGACTGAGCTGGCTGAGTCCTAAAGGACATAACTGCTGGACTGGGTCTGCAGCAGGTGTTGAGGGAACCAACAAGAGGGAAAAACATACTTGAACTTGTCCTCACCAATCTGCCTGTCAGCATTGGTAGGAGTCACTACCACACAGTCTTTGTGGAGATGAAGTCCTGTCTGCACATTGAAGATACCCTCGTTTGTGTTGTGTGGCACTACCACCATGCTAAATGGGATAGATTTCGAACAGATCTAGCAACTCAAAACTGGGCATCCATGAGGAGCTGTGGGCCATCAACCTCAGCAGAATTATACTCAACCACAATCTGTAACTTCATGGCCCGGCATAATCCCCACTCTATCATTACCATCAAGCCGAGGATCAGCCCTGGTTTGATGAAGAGTGTAGGAGGGCATGTCAGGAGCAGCACCAGGCATACCTCAAATTTTAAATTTGAGGCATTGCGGGACTGTGAACCAGTGTCAGCTAGCAAACTCCGGAACGATGGGTGACTAGGAAAGGATATAGACAGTGAAATTTTGGATGTACTGAAGTTTATGGAGGTGCAGGATGGGAAACCAATGAGGAGTTCGTAGTTGACAAAAGGATGGATAAGGGTTTCAGTTGCAGATGCGTTGAGGACATACCAGTAGTGGGAAACAATCAGACTGAGAGAAAGTAGGAGTTTTACTGGTGACCAGGACAACAAAGATGGAGGAGAGGGAGTGGTTAAGCAGAACAGCAGCAGAATTATCATGGTGAATGGAAGACCAAAGGCTCGACAATTCAGCAGTTTCTAAGTACCATTATAAGTGACTTATGGGACAGCGTATTCCAAGGGTGAATGCAGATAAAAATGGGGTAGAGAAGGTTTATGGTTAAGGACACAAAGAAGTAGTTTGAAGAAGACCTTGTCTGTGATTGAGGTGACAGGGGTAAAGAAGCCCGCACAGTGGGCGGCACAGTGGCGCAGTGGTTAGCACCGCAGCCTCACAGCTCCAGGGACCCGGGTTTGATTCTGGGTACTGCCTGTGCGGAGTTTGCAAGTTCTCCCTGTGTCTGCGTGGGTTTTCGCCGGGTGCTCCGGTTTCCCCCCACATCCAAAGACTTGCAGGTGATAGGTAAATTGGCCATTGTGAATTGCCCCTAGTGTAGGGAAGTGATAGGGAATAGGGGATTACTGTAGGGTTAGTATAAATGGGTGGTTGTTGGTCGGTACAGACTCGGTGGGCCGAAGGGCCTGTTTCAGTGCTGTATCTCTAAATAAAATAAATAAAGCCACATGAGTTGGCGAGGACAATGGAGTGGCCCTGAATATTGCTAAGAATGTTTATATGGATGAAGAGGTTTAAGGGTGACAATGAAATCAGAGGAGTGAAAGCAAGATGATGAGGGTTTACTCAGGGTAGAGACTAGGAGGAAAGGGTGGGCAGTCGAGAATAAGGATTTTAAAGGAAAGAATGAGGTGCTCAAAAGAGAAAAAGATGCCAGAGGAGTAGATAAGAGAACTTAGTGTGATTTGGTGATGAACACTGCAGTGTTTCCATCACAACTGTGAAGTCAATGTAATCATCACAATAAAGGGATGGTAAAGGCTTTTTTCATGAGTAAATAGACATTCTGGAGGCAAATGCAGAGGGGGCCCTGCCCTGGTATATACATACCTGTTCTGTAAAGACGCCAGATGCTTCCCTTCATTTCGATGCTGTATGTAAAAACCAAACTCTTTGATCTCCTTCAGAAAATGCAGAGTAGAATACGCAGTTCCGGAGAGCACCCAGAGCCTGTATGAAAAGTTCTTGAAGTGTAGCAGTGCCAAAAATGTTTTTTTTTTTTTTTGAATTGAGCCCTTAGTTGTTGTAGATTTGCTGTCACCGAGGTCAGATCTGCTTAAATGATGCACACTGCAGACTCTCTGAATATGTTTCATCATTGGGCGGCACAGTGGCGCAGTGGTTAGCACCGCAGCCTCACAGCTCCAGGGACCCGGGTTCGATTCTGGGTACTGCCTGTGCGGAATTGCAAGTTCTCCCTGTGTCTGCGTGGGTTTTCGCCGGGTGCTCCGGTTTCCTCCCACATCCAAAGACTTGCAGGTGATAGGTAAATTGGCCATTGTAAATTGCCTCTAGTGTAGGGAGGTGATGGGGAATATGGGATTACTGTAGGGTTAGTATAAATGGGTGGTTGTTGGTCAGCACAGACTCGGTGGGCCGAAGGGCCTGTTTCAGTGCTGTATCTCTAAAATAAAAAAAATGTTCTTTGATGTTGCTGATATTTTTCTCGTTCTCTGCTCCATATCCCTGAGCTCCCTCTGGGTATCTCTCAATGCTGCTGATGTACTTAAAATACTGAAAAATGAATCAAAAAGTGTAGAATAGCATGACCTTGTTCACTTCAGCTTATTACCAGAGAATGGTCACTTGGATGAGGTTGAAAATGGTACCTGTGGTATAGTGACAAATTAATGTCTTAAAAAGGATGGGAGGCTCTGACATCGGATTGCCAATTCTGGTCGGAGGTATTCGTGGAGAGATCTGCGAAATATTATTGCATTTACCTTAAAGATTGCATCTACTGTAGATGAGTATCTTTGCTCGTGGTCTTACGCTAGCAGCTGTTGGGCAAGAAGTTCCGAGAATCGGAAACCGATGGCAGGGAACAGGAGAAACTAATGATGGGGAGGGATTTGCATGTGAAACACTAGAGGTTGGAGGAACTTTGATTCCACCAGTAACTAATAGTACTCACTGAAATTATATTCATGTATAATAAGTCATAACACTGAGATTCTCTTAATCAATATTAACACAATAGCTCACTGCTAATCTTTGTGTAACAGGTCGTTAGTTATACATGTAACACCCAATATTCTGCCTGAAACTAGTTGTAACCCAATAATCTGCTGATATTCATTCTGTAATGAGAGCCAGAATCCTCCTGCATTGTGCAAGGTGTGATTAGACCCACCGGTCTATGCTACATTTAACAAACGCCATCTTTCTCCTTATTTCCTTGGGTTCTGGTTTAGACTAATTCCATGTGAATGCACCAACTCTGAACCGAGTGTATCTGTCAATGCTAATCTGTACTTGAATTTCACATGTCAAAACCAGCTGGTACAAACTGACCTTAACCAAACTAAGAGATTGCACAAACAGCAGTGGGTTTGGCTTTTGGGCCACTTCTCACAGGTTACATTGTCCTAAATTCAGCTCAGCACCAACATTTCTAAACCAATCCTTGTGCTCGGACTCATTGAATGATAGAAATAACAGCTCTGGAGGAGGCCATCTGTTCATGTAGCCAGGGGGAGGGGGGCTATTGGGATATGGCTGCATAGTAGCAGCAGTTCACCTAAGTGGTCATCCTTTATGTAAGTGACTGGGCAGTGAATTTTGATGTATGGATGCTGTCACAGTTGACTGCAATTTTGGTCTTGTGGATTTTATTAATTCAAAGAGTTGAAGAGTGAATGTGCTCCACTATTTTTGTACCGTACTGATAAATGTTTGGAGCTACTATAGCCTCCAGAAACAAGTATGCTTGGGTTGGATGGGTGTTAAAATTTAAAAGAGGTGGAGTGGGGGTGCGCCACTAGCTCCCAGGGAATGGGTCCCTCCTGTAAATATTTTAATAAACCTGCATGCCTCAGATTTTGCTTCCATTTTGAATTTAACCTAGTGTCTAAAATGTGGTGAGGACTGCTAGGTCCTTCAGCACTGCTCCTCCTCTCCACCACACCTCCACCCCAGCAAGCAAAATGTTCCACCAACCTGGCCTTCCTGATCTCCTCCCCCAACCAACTCCAGTCTTTCTGATCCTCCCTCTGCTCTCTCCGATTGCAGCTTTTGATCGCCCCATAGACCTTTCGGTATCTGTGGCCTGGTACTAGAAGCCTACCTGCCCATTTGAGAGGCTGGTTAGCTGTAGCTGGGAAATGGAGGCAAAAATGCTCATCAGGCCCCAGTGTTAAATTCAGCAGGACATGGGGGAAATCCATATGGGTTTGGTTTCCCAAATGTAAAACTGCCCACTCCCCCAACCCATACCCGCATCGGGACCATTAACTCCCTCTCCACAGATACTGCCTAACCTGCTGAGTATTTCCAGCAGTTTCTCTTTTTTTATTGGATTTCGCTAAATAATAAATATGGCTGGAACTTTACACTACCCCCCTGGGAGTGGTTGGGGGGGTGGTGGGTGGTGGTGGAGGCTTAAAATTGAGTGGGAGGCAGGGAGTTGCCAATCCTGTCGCCTTCCCGCTCCCCCCAGTACAATTTTATGAGCAGCGGGAGAAGTGACAGACGTCCTGCTCACCCCAAGTCAATTAAGGCCCTTAAGTGGCCAATTAATAGCCACGCAAGAGCCTCCTCCTGCTGCCACTGGGATATTAACAGCGGCGGATGGGCACTTTGCCAGCTGAGAAGGCCACCCAGTCAAACCTGACAGCCTCCTTGCAGGCTTGGGGGTGGGGGCCCTCCTGATCGAGCACTCTGTGCCCCACGGAGAGCCCCCTTCCACAGCACAAGCCTCCCCTCAGAGCACCTTCGCTGATTGTGCCAGCCAGGCCCCATACACTAACCTTAATTTCTCCATAACTGCTCCTCTTGCTGGGTGCAGTCCCAGCAGTGGCCACTGCACCTAGTGGTGCTGCGAGGACTGAAGAGCTGCTGGCCTGCTGATTGGCTAGCAGCTCTTGGATTGTCAGGACTTACTGCCTCAGAGGGCTGGACGTCCCACCCAAGGCCAATTAATGGCCTGGGCCACGTAAAATTACGGTGTGGCTTCCAGGCCTGGCGGAGGCGGCCTTGCCCGCAACTTTTTGACCAGTGGGTGGGGCCTCATCCGGCCTCTGACTCATTACACATATATGATGGTTAAAGTGTAATTGTGTTACTTGCTGTGTACCGTGTGTACATACTTAACACCTCAAAGTACATGGGACCACCGCTACCAAAAATAACTGGCACTGTATGAGCAAGTATATTTGAACTAAATTACTGTATATACAATCAGCTGTTAATGGTTGAGACCTTGGGTAGTATTAAACTAGAAGTTTTTACATTTTATATATGCCAATATCTAAATTTGTGTACAATATTTTAGATGTAGTATGCAAGAAATAATACAGTAGTTACTGTAGATTCAAATGCCAACAAATAAGTATTTTTGAAAGTGTATTTTTCTTTTTCAGTTCGGCTCCATGACAGCATATCAGAGGAAGGGTTCCATTACTTAGTGTTTGATTTGTAAGTATTTTTTCACCTTGTTCAGCTTTTATCATTCTTTCACTATTAAAGCACAATAAAATCAACTTGTTTTATATAAAGGGATGTTTACTGGCTCCAGAATTGCTCATTATGTTAGGTATTTTGTTAAAACAATGGGCTGAATTTTATAGACCTCCACCCCACCCCCCGACATCAGGGGTCGTGGGGGGTGCGGACAATGCCTCCGGTAGAGGCCCGCCACGAGCCTCAACACCAGGAAGGCCTGGCCCGATGTCCCCGGTGGTGGCGAGGCATCATGACGGCACCCCCGTCACTTGGCGATGGGAGCCAATTTAAATATATAAAACCATTTAAATGAATGAATAAATTACCTTCCCGCTCCTGCCATCCATTCCAGAGCGATATTGGTACCGGTGGCCAGAACTCCCCCTTTCAGGGGATCCAAGGCGGAACACTGGTGGGGAGGGGGGAAGCAGGTAAATTTTTCAGTGTGGAATGAGGGGGGCAGTGTCCGTCAATCATTTAATTGATGTAGGGGATGGTGGGAAGGGGTAAAGTTTAACGTTTGTGAACTTTGTGGGGGAGAAGGTCAGGTGCACACAAGGTAAGTGTTTTGGTGGTTGGGGGGGGGGCGGGGGAGAGGGTAGGTAATTAATCCTATGATTATTGTGTTATGGGGCCGTGGGAGAGGGTCAGGATCAATTTATTTAATCTTTTTAAATCACTATCTCTTTAAATATTTAATTTGAAATGAAGGGCTCGGAGCCCTTTAAAAATGGCATCAGCGCCTGCACAAAGGCGGCTGACTCCATTGCCGGGAACAGCCCGCCCACCCCGTCCATGTCATCAGGGTGGGCGGTCCGCCCTGGCTATTGAATGAGAAGCCATGTTTAATATCATGTGGCTCCACGATGTGTGGCGACCCAATGATTCCAGCAGGCAGTTTTAAGCATTGTAATATTATGAGGTTGGCGCAGAAGAACTTACCATAAACGATGTGATACCCAGTCTTCAGAAACCTGTTTTCTTTTCTAATAGCAAGGTTGCATGCAGATATCAATCAAACAGATGCTCATTTTTCCTGTAAATGAATATGGTATTTAATACCTATGATGGATTCCCCAGGCATATGGTATGGCATTGATACCAGGGACAGGAATTTTATGCTGTCTGCCATGGCAGATTTGGTGGTGTGCAGGGCAATATAATTCGGTGGGAGGTGTTTTTTCAGACTCCCGATGGCAGGATATTTTAGAGCAATTAAGTTGATGGGTTTACGGCATTCCGGGGCTCCCCCAACACGGTGGTGGACTGCAGCTTTGCATTCATTTAAATAATGTGAATACACATTACCATTCGCAGAGTTACGATTTAGTCCTACCTGCCAGATTAAGTGAATGGCAAGCAATATTCCCGTGCCACCCAGTTTCCGAATTGTTTCAACGTGGCGTGCAACAGTTGGATCTGTGCAGTTGAGTCTCAGCACTGTGCTCTTCTCTCTTAAACTCATCTGCTAAACTGTCAGCATTGGAATGGATGTTTACCTTCACGCCAGTGTTGGAATGGATGTTTACCTCCAGGCTTGGCACCAGCATCTCGGGATGACAGCGACAGCATGAACGGGGGATGCATGGAGTGTCAGGGGACGGAAGGGTGGGGTTGATCGGGTACATCAAAGGGCAGGGTGGTTGGAGAGGGAAGGGTGGCGTATGGGGGCTACATGGAGGAGGAGGGAAGGGTGGAGCGATCGGGTACATGGAGGAGCAGGGGAGGGTAACCGGGAGGGAAGGGTAGGATTGATTGGGTGCATCAAGGAGAAGGGGAGGGTGGAGTGGAGCGTCCAGGTTGTTGAATGGTTGATGTTGATGGTGAAGTTGCATGTTGTCGGCTGCAGGGCTGGTGGGTGGATTAGATCAGTACAGTGTGAAGATATTTGGCAAGGGCCAAAAGGGAGGGATGAGTGCTGTTAATGTCAGGGAGCCGTGGGGCAAATTGAGGGTACTGGCTAGCAGAGGGAATGGTTGCAGTCAATGGGGGCAAATGTATTCTGTAGGGAGGAAGGTCAAGACTAATGGGTGGGTATTCAACAACTTCACATAGAGGGAAACGAGACTCGGCAACAATGGTCAGTTCAGTGTGAGGAGGTTCAAGGGTAAGAGTCAGTATGTTGATAGTAACGGGAGTGGGAATGGGGGGAGGGATAGCAAAATACATTGATGATTACACTGTGCAACGTAATGGGGTGAGGCTAAATGGTTACGGAGGAAAGGGTAATGATAACATTGGGTGAGTCAAGGGTGATGGGCTCAAGCTGGAAGGTTGCAGGAGGAGGTTGGATGGTGGGGAGACTTTCCCTGAATTCCACGTGCACCATTTTCTCCAATGATAATGGGAACCACGTGAACACACAAGGAGAGTGGAGGAGGAAAACAATAATGGGTGTGTCTTCTACCTGGTTGCAATTTGAAGACAGATATAATTCACTGCCACGATGTTTCAGCTCAGTGTCAACATAGGGCTGAATTGCCATAATCTGTTTATTTTATTGTGCAGAAAAGCCATAGTGACATGGGTCTCGTACACCCAATTTGTCTCGTAGCACAGGAAGAAGAACAAAGATAGACTAAGGAGGGCTCTATTCCCTCAACTCATGATGCCTGAGCACCAGCAACAGGCAGAACAGGAAGGTGAGGATGGTCCAAATGATAATATCTAGGTACAGGGTTATCGAAGACAGGTACCGGCATGTCCTCACATCCTCAGGACAAGGACAAATTACCTACAAATGTCAGAGAGGCAATGCCAGAGCCACCTAAGGATGTCACGTGAAATGGTTACAGAGTGTTAACTGGGGTCTTACTTGAGCACATATTTGTAGGATCCTGCAGCATGAACTACAACAACTCGGCTTCGGTGAGAATCCCATGCCAGTTGCAATTTTTTTCTCCAGCGGCTCCTTTCAGGGATCCACGCGCGACATCCACTCGGTGGGCTGAAGGGCCTGTTTCAGTGCTGTGTATCTCTATGACTATGACATATGTGGCATCTCTCAGTCTGTGACCCCCAGGTGCATCAAAGAGGTGACCAATGCCCTTTTCCGACGTACCAAGGATTTCATCTAATTAACTGTAGACAAGGACAGCTAGGCAGCAAGGTCTGCAGTCTTCGGCGCCATCGCTAGCTTTCCTAGAGTGCAAGGAGTGATCGACTGTACTCATGTGGCCATCAGAGCTCCTTGAGACCAGCCTGCTGTCTTTGTCAATCGCATAGGCCTCCACTCTTTAAACGTGCAACTGGTTTGCGACTACAGGAGAAGAATCATGCATGTTTGCGCATGTTTCCCATGGAGCTGTCATGCCTGCTACATGTTAAGGAACTCGCAGCTTCCAGGAGTTTTCAAGGAACCAGCCAAAGTGGACGAAGGATCCTGGGTGACATGCTTGATGACACCAGTATGTCCTCTCCAAAGTGTTGCTGAAGAGAGGTACAATGCTGTGCTCACGCATCCACCAGAGCCATTATTGAACTCACCATTGGCATGCTGAAACTGTGATTCCATTGCCTTGACTGGTCTGGAGGGGCTCTTCGAGTACGCGGCTCAGAGGGTGTTACAAATAATCGTTGTCTGCTGTGCCTTGCACAACATTGCAGTTGGACATGGCAAAAATCTGCAGGCGAAATAACAGGAGGAACACCAGTCCTTTATGTGCGGCACAGTGTCGCAGTGGTTAGCATCGCAGCCTCACAGCTCCAGTGACCCGGGTTCGATTCTGGGTACTGCCTGTGTGGAGTTTGCAAGTTCTCCCTGTGTCTGCGTGGGTTTCCTCCGGGTGCTCCGGTTTCCTCCCACATGCCAAAGACTTGCTGGTTGATAGGTTAATTGGCCATTATAAATTGCCACTAGTTTAGGTAGGTGGTAGGGGAATATAGGGACATGTGGGGATGTGGTAGGAATATGGAATTAGTGTAGGATTAGTATAAATGGGTGGTTGATGGTCGGCACAGACTCGGTGGGCCGAAGGGCCTGTTTCAGTGCTGTATCTCTAAACTAAACTAAACTCCTCAGATGAGGATTACTATGAAGATGGTGAGGAGGAGGACAACAATGACAACGATGCCATCATCGATATGAAGGCCATGGAGAGACGTGCAAGGGACATCAGGGAAAACCTTATTTATGCATGTTTCAGCCAACAATAAGCTACATCATCAAGGAACATTGGGAGGAGAAACACAGAAATTCACTTTTTCATGAGGTCTTATTCATCGCTACAATCTTAATGAAACGTTGCTACACTTTCATTTGATTAGCACTTGAAATCATCTATGGGCTACGATGAATGCGACTACACACCACTGCAAACAGCACTAAGTTATGTCCAGAGAAAAACAAAAGTAAGGCATGACAGTATTGGAAAAAGTTAATAATCATCAATAGTAAAACCGCCATCAATAAAGAGTGAAGGCTCAAATTCCAATGAGATACGGACACGGGACATTTCCTGAGATGCTTTGCAAACATCATTGCATTCCTGCCATAGGCCTCCAAAAAAAACTTTGTATCCATCTGTAAGTAAACAAAACATTACCGAGAGTGGATCAAATTTTGCATAAAGTTAAATTTTTTAATAAATCATTGCAATCATGGTAATTTGTACAGCATCCATGCCTCCTTCGTGATTGAAACTGTTTCAATTTCCTTTTTCTCCCACTATGTCTAGTTACTACCCTGACATTAGCAGCTGAGGTGGAGGCAGTCTGCTCAGTGCACTGCCCCCTTGCTGTGGATGACTGAGGTGGGTGTCTTCTGGAGGAACGGGGCTTTAATGGCTCCATCCTACTGGGGGTCTGCAGCAGTGGTGCTTGGGTATCCCCCATGTGCTCGCCTGCTGGAGGTAACGGGATCAATGTCAGAGGGGAGGACGAGACACTGCTTACCCTGGAGTTGTCCTGGGAGGAAGGCCCCGGCGCTGCTGTTACACGCTCCTCCTCTATCTGTGTGCACAATGGCAACTGCTTGTCTCCCTGGAGGGAGGTCTAGCTTCCTCATCCCACTCTCACTTAGACTCTGCTGCATGGAGCCTATGGCAACAGTGAAGGAGTGCAGGTCAGATCGCAAATGGATTGAGCGCTCAACCAGACACCACAGAGCTCACCAGACTCTCAACTGAGGAGCCCATACACTCAAATACCTGGAACATGGCAGACGTCATGGATTCCTCTATGGCAGGTGCAAAGCCACTCATGACTTCAGGCATCTCCGACATATTTTCCACATAGCTTGGCTGCACATCCTGCAGACTTCTCAGCAACAAACAGAGGATTATCATGTGCTTGGGGCTGAGCAGGGGCCTGGTCCCCAGCAGTCCTCTGATTGTCAGGAGACCCGGCTGGCAAATGCTCCCTCAGCTGCTGGGACATGTCTGTGACATGCACACCAGATTGTGACCTAGATTCTAATCTTTAGCCCCCCGTGGACCATGTGGATGTATCTGGATGCTGGTGGAGGTGGAACTAGTTAAGCCTCAGCTGGAGTATTGTGTCCAGTTCTTGGGCACTGCACTTCAGGGAAAGTGTGTTGGCTTTGGAGAGAGTACAGAAAAGATTCACGAGAATGGTTCCAGAGATGAGGAACTTCAGTTATGATGATAGATTGAAGAAGTTGGGACTGTTTTCCTTGGAGAAGAGAGGGCTGAGAGGTGATTTGATAGAGGTATTCAAAATCATGAGGGGTCTGGACAGAGTAGATGGAGAGAAACTGTTCCCACTCGTGTGAGGATCAAGAACAGGAGGGCACAGATTTAAAGTGATTGGCAAAAGCGACATGAGGAAAACTTCTTCACGCAGCGATTAGTTAGGATTTGGAATGCATTGCCTGAGACTGTGGTGGGGGCAGGTTCAATTGAGGCATTCAAGAGGGAATTAGACTGTTATCTGAAAAGGAAGAATGTGCCGGGGAATGGCATTAGGTGAATTGCTCTTTTGGAGAACCATTGCAGACACGATGGGCCGAATGTCCTCTTTCTGCGCTGTAACAATTCTGTGATACTTTGCAGAGGCAGGTGACAGTGCACCTTCTGGGGCATTGCTGCCGCCTTCCAACCCAGGGCAGGATTCTTGGGCTACGCGGTATTCTGCGACTCGTGTGTGGGCAACAGCAGTGGAGACACAGAGGCACTTTAAGCACGTTCTTCACTTAATTTCCTTCAGTTTCCACATATGGCTGCAAGAGCAGAGATGACACTTCATCCTCATGCTTTGTGACTCCTGCCTCGCCATTTCTGCTTGCCCTGCCTCCCTTCTCTCTCGCGATCTCCGCCTCCTCCTCAGCCGTGGTCTGTAGCCTTATGTCAGGGACCCCTCCTCCTGTCTTAGCTTGCTCACACTGGTTGTGGCTTTGTTTATCCTACAGCAGACTGTGCAGATTTAATGACATGGCAAATGATGCATCACAACCATTGCATATATGCATCAACATCACTCATTCTGCATTGGCTTTTGCACAACACATCCAATCACATAAACAATGCTAACTTTCATCATTTAGTAAATGGCACCAAGGCTGCTCACATATTCCACTGCATTCCTTGCATACCCTCGGCCTTAAAGACACAGAGCCATGGAAGCAAACAATGGAGCAGCTTTTCCAGGATCACTTACCCTCACTGATCTGAGCAAGTCATTGATCTGCTTCTGGCACTGCACCCATGTTCTTCGAGTTACCCCATGGGTTGAGACCACCTCCGCTACCTCCATCCAGGCCCCTACCAATGAAAGGCCATCCCCGCCGCATGATCCCACATGTGTCCTGCCCGTCACCACATGACTATTTTAAATACAAAAGCACGTGGGAAACGGGACTTGTGGCAACAGATGCCATGGCACTCATAAGGTTCCACTCCAGATACCTAACGCTAATTGATACGTTCTTATTTCATCTGGTTATGTATTCTCAGCTTCAAAACTGGCAAGGGGTTAAACGTGTGTATTAGCCATGGTGTTGCACTTGGGAACTAAGACCAAGTGTAGTTTTCAGTTGCAACTAGCAGATGATTCGACAAGGGCATGCAGACAAACTTCAGCTGCAATTTTAAAGTCCTACATTTTGTCCTTGTCACATTTCAATTCTAAATTCCGATATCTACATTTACATTGGAACTGTTTACATAAACATTTCATACTGCAACTACATCCTTCTGCCTGCTGCTCAAATAGGGGAAGGTGTAAATACATCACAAGTTTACATTGACCGTTTTCATCATAAACATAGGAATTTATCATGAAAAAGTTGCCAAAGTGCATGCATATGCGATTGTTGTGATTTTGCATATGTGGTAAGTTAGAAAATATGGGCTTGCTGTTGCCCCAAAAAAGGCACAAAAGACAGTTTAATAGGTAAATTTAATTATTATTTTGAAATATAAAAGTTTTGAATTTTTCTTTTGTTGAAACCTTTATTTAGGGCATTTAGAAATTTTCAATACTGTGGATAAAATTATATATGAAAAGAACTGTTCAGAAAAGGCATTTTGAACAAACTGAGAACCCAGTTGCCAGATTGCACAGTAAAAGCAAGATAAACAAAAGCCCAAATGAATGTAAACTTGGGAATCTAGAATAAAGACCTGCATTATATAGTACCTTTCACAACTTCAGGGTGCCCCAAGGTGCTTTACAACCAGAGAAATACTTTTATTTGTAGTGTAATTACGGTTGCAATGTAGAAATGCGGAAGGTAATTTGTGCACAGCAAGGTCTGCAAACAACAATGAGGTAATGACCAAACAATCTGTTTTAGTGATGTTGGATGAGGGATTAAATATTAGCCAGGACACCTGGGGAAAACTTCACTGGAAGAACAAAGTCAACAAATGTGGTTGACTCTTAAAAACGCCCTCTGAAATGACTGAGCAAGCCAAATGGGCAATAAATGCTGGCCAAGCCAGCGATGCCCACACGCCACAAAAAACAAATTTTAAAAAATGACAACAGGAAGTCAAGTGGTGCTGACAGGAAATATGCAAAATCGTCTTCCAAGGAGACCAGTCAAGCCTCAAGACTGATTTGCACTACATAGGTTTAGCATTGTTGGAAAGCTGAAGCCACTTCACAGTTGGGCTGAACTTGTAGTGTAATTGCACTGGTAGTGCCGTGACCTAATTACAAAATCACTTTACTGTTACCAAGCTGACATTGCATTTCAATTCTATCAATATTGCTATTCAAAACATATTGCCTCTGCCCAGGCATTTGCCTTTATAATCAGAATGTATCCCATGCCACCAGGTTGATTCCCAGCAAGTGGTGAACATTGCATAGCAACCCAGGCACATGCTGATATACTCTTGTGGTATGATGCCAGTAAAAGTCCGCATGCGGCCATGAATTGGATGTTTTGATTTTATTTTAGTAGGTAAATCAGTATTACAAAAGGGAAATAATGCCAATCAGTGAAAGTCCAAACTCACAGGACACTGAATGATTTGCCATCTAACATCTTATCTGTCACTATTATTTGGACGATATAACAATATCCAGACAGACCCTTAAATTGATGCCCTGTTGGAGTTTAGCTTCTTAGCAGCTGGGAAATTTAAAAAGTAAAGCAGGTATGATCCTACAGTCATTCCTCGACCTGTGCTCAAATTTTAGCACATATTTAGTTTCTGGCAAGCTGATTTAAAAAGTGCTGTAACAGGTCATAGAATCACAGAATGATACAGCGCAGAAGAAGGCCATTTGGCCCATTGAGCTTGTGCCGGCTCTTTGAAAGAGCATCCAATTAGTCCCACTCCACTGCTCTTTCCCCATAGCCCTGCAATTTTTTTTCATTTTTAAGGATATATTCAATTCCCTTTTGAAAGTTTCTATTGGCAGCTGGGTCCTATTTCACTGGATGATGTCTTATTCCCCTCCACCCCCCCCCACCCTCAAAAAAGCCCTAAAAAGTAACAGACTCAAAAAATAGATATATGAGCTAAGATTGAAACTAGTTAATAAATTATCAGGTGTCATCCTTTGGAATATTCCATATGGGTTGATGCCAGTTTTTCATTTTTGGTTTCTTCTGTAAAAAGATCATCGTCATTTTGTGCCACAGTCAACATAAGAGTGCCCTTTTTCACATGTTTTCGTTTGGGCAGAATTTGGAAGTAGTTCAGTGAAACGAGCTTTGGACATTCCTGTTCAGTATTGAGTACTGGTAAATGTGCATGAGATCCTGTGCTTTGGTGGGTGTTGCACTCAATGTACAGAACTAACATCCTCGGGGATGGACATCCTTTCCTGAAAATTAGAAATGTGAATGTAGACAGTTGTCAACAAGAATGTGTATGGGGTTGGGTTTAAACGGGGTATCAAATATTGTACCAGATGCAGCAGTTGCAGTGCCAGTGAGGCAGTTGTCTATTTGCTAAAGCTAGAGCTGAATGTTGGAGATGCTGAATTTGGTTAAATACTTTGTATTGTTTTCCTATTACCTTTGCGGTTCAGGAAGCATTCATGCAGATTTCTACCCTAGGAGATGAATTTGATTTAGTAGAGCCTATGATGGGGTTGCTAAATATGATATCTGGAAATGGAGGGCTTGATAGCAGCTGCCCTTAGGTAAGTCTCATTCCATGTTTATGTTGAGTTCTTAATTCTTTCCATGATAGATATATATTTTTGATCATGAATTATTTGGAGTAACACTGTAGAATTTTCCTGGTTGGGTTGCGATCACAACGTCAGTTCCGGGTCGGGAAACCGGAGGTGGCCGTGGCGGGACGTCATTTAGGGAGCCCCATCCAATTAAGGACACTGGGCCGACTAGGGAAGAGGAAGGCCCAAAAGGAAGACCACCAGGAGAGAAGGGCGCTGCTCAGGCAGGCAGGAGACCGGGAGGGCACCTGAAAATGGAACCACTCTGCAGCAGTGGAAAAAATTAGAAACCATGCCTGGCCGCATCTGTCAGGCCATCCACGGGAAGGCTTGGGGCTGCAGCTGTAGCTGTCGCATCCCAGTCAGTCCATGCTGGGGTGAATGAAAGGAGGTGACGATGGCTCGTGCCGCCCCTCCCACCCCACCCCAGCCTGCCACTGGGAGGCCGGCTCCAATTAAATTCCTGGCTCCAGCCTCACTATGGAGCCTGACCACCTTCAGGAAGATCCCAATTACCTTTCCCTCAGTTGGCCCATTAATGGGCCTAATTGGCTGTCTGCCGCTGCCATGTTGACCCTGCCTCCGGCAAGACTGCTTGGAGGTGGTAATGCATCGGGTAGCTGAACCAACATGCAATTTTACAACTGTGCTCCCAGTCTTGCCTCCTAAACCACCGTTGCGAGATTGGGATAATTCAGGCCAGAGGCTGGGAATTCTGCAGCGAGTAACTCACCACCTGACTTCCCAGTGCCTGTCCACCATCTACAAGGCACAAGTCAGGAGTGTGATGGAATATTCTCCACTTGCCTGGATGGATGCAGCACCAACAACACTCAGGAAGCTCGACACCATCCAGGAGAAAGCAGCCCGCTTGATTGGAACCCCATCAACAAACATTCACTCCCTCCACCACCGACGCATAGTGGCTGCAGTGTGTACCATCCATAAGATGCACTGCAGCAGCACACAATGGCGCAGTGGTTAGCACCGCAGCCTCACAGCTGCAGTGACCCGGGTTCGATTCTGGGTACTGCCTTTGCGGAGTTTGCAAGTTCTCCCTGTGACCACGTGGGTTTTCCACAGCCAAAGACTTGCAGGTTGATAGGTAAATTGGCCGTTGTAAATTGCCCCTAGTGTAGGTAGGTGGTAGGGAATATGGGATTACTGTAGGGTTAGTATAAATGGGTGGTTGTTGGTCGGCACAGACTCGGTGGGCCAAAGGGCCTGTTTCAGTGCTGTATCTCTAAATAAAAATAAATTTTAAAAAAACGCACCAAGGCTCCTTTCAAACCCGTGACCTCTACCACCGAGAAGGTCAAGGGCAGCAAATGTGTGGGAATGCCGCCACCTGCAAGTTCCCATCTAAGCCACACACCATCCTGACTTGGAACTATATCACTGTTCCTACACTGTCGCTGGTTCAAAATCCTGGAACTCCCTTTCTAACAGCACTGTGAGTGTACCTACCCCACATGGCCTGCAGCGGTTCAAGAAGGCAGCTCACCACCACCTTCTCAAGGGCAATTAGGGATGGACAATAAATGCTGGCCTAGCCAGCGATGCCCACATTCCATGAATGAATAAAAAATGGCCCTGTGTATTCAAATTTACAATACATCTGAAAATCACCCTGGTGTTTCCAAGATTTCCCTGCTGCCAACAGAAAGTCAAATTCCAGCACTATCATTTGCAGAAATTATTTATAACAAAGCACTTGTCATTCAATAAAGGAAAGTACAGCTTAAATTTTATATTAAAATGTCTTGTTTCTTCACCTGAATATTTATCTTGTGTGTTTAAATCTTACATATAGCATAAAGTTCTTGTAAGTGTAACATTTGCTTTCTTTAACACTTTCCTGTTATGCTTTTTCCACCATGCCAATCCAACATTTTTCTGTAATGTTTAAGCTTCTTGGGACTGAAAATGTGCCCTTCTGTTGCACTGTGCTGTAACTCCAGTGGGAATGCAGAGGAAAATGAGGCTGGGATCCAGATACATTGGGTTGCAGCATTACATCAGATATTCCACAGCTCTTTGTAAGAAACTGAGCCTTTGCCTGCCCCTTACAAGGCTAGTGGCATTGCAGTGGACTCCCATATGTCAAGCCTGTCAGGGACCTGCTGCACCATTGGTGGTGATATGCACCAGGTCACTGAGTCCAGAGCTGTATCATGGCTTGGACCCCTGAAGAGGAGGCATTTTTAATTAATTAATCATTAAATAAATATAGAGCAGCTTTTTGTCTCAATTTCCGGGCATACCTGCTTCCCCTTCCTCTGAAACTGTCAATGTACAATGTGGCCTTTGGGGCAAGGCAGGCATCCTGGGTGCATCCCTAATAATGAAGATGCCTACCATTCATATGATAATTAAGGAAACTCACCTGATCCCAGGAACTAAGACAGGTCAGTGGCCGAGGTTCCAAATGAGCATATCCTCCTAGTAATTTCAGGAAGAACTGTCTCCTTCCTACATCCCTCCCCCACATACAGATTTTTGAACCTCTTGTTTTTACCCTGTTTCCTCTATTTGTCTCTGGCCCATTCTTCCCATGTAACTCATCCAGTTCTGCTGTTCCCAACAGCTGAGTTGCATCTCCCAAATCTGAAGCCTGTGAGGAATGATTTCGTCTGATCTGCACTTCTGACCTTACTACAACACTGGTCATTACACAATCCCAGCTCACTGTTCCAAACCTGCTTGCGATTGGCACCTTTTTCTACTCTTGACCCACACCTTCCCTTCGGAAGACGTGTTGTAGAATTCCTGGTCATGACTTGGCAACTACATAAAGCAAATACTTTAAGTAACTTAACTTCTAATAATGCTGCATTACTTAACAGTAATCCCGGCATATAATAGGAATTCCAGACCAGGCCCTAAAGCCCGATGCCTATCAATGCTCCCAGATCCCTGTACCTCCTTCCTATGAATTCCAGGAACTTGTGATCTACCTTCCAATTTTTCCCTTAACCAACACCTCTTTCCTGGTGATGCTTCAACCCTCAACTGCAGGTAGTCCCAGATCCCAATTCTGCAATTATATCTAGTTCTTGTCACTGGAAGCATTTGCAAGGGGATGCAGATAGGGTGGGAGGGCGTTGAAGATGCCCTCACCCTTCTCCTGCACCCAAGACACCAAGTAGCGTTCCCACATCCGGGCACTTCGTCAAAGATCTCCCACACACCAGCAGCCCCCTTCCAGCAAACCATTCACAGATCAAAAGGTTTCCACCCGCTGAGCTTTTAGAGCCCATCAATTCTTCACAGCTCCAATGACCACTGCTCCCATCCCAGTATTAGCAGAAGCCAGAACAACCCTCACCTTCAATTTCCAGGACTACTACTTCCCTTCTACCTACTTAGAACATTTTCTACATCATTGACCTGTAGTTCCGTTTTTTTAAGATACAAGTAAACTTGAAACAAAACAATAGCAATGAATGTCACTGATTTTACAATTGCCACAAAAATAAGTATGAAATTTGTTCCAATATGTGTCTCTAGTGATATTCTATTTAGTGGCAGTTTGAACTCCTGATCAACGAGTGTTCCTTTTCTGTTATTTGTAACAAGACAATTTTTATTTGAATAGATGGAGATGAATGTGGAATTTGTATGCAAGTTTTTAATTCTCTCCTACTTCAAATACTGTACATTTATTGCATGTATTTTCAGATATTTTAATTGACAAAGGAGGACCATTGTCAAAATTTTATGAAATATCAGTTAAGATTTTTGAGCTATATTGGGCTGTTGAGTTGTGGTAGGGAGGATAAGTGTTAACAATTATGCAAATGCATGAAGTAATTGTATACATTATGTTCACTTCTCTAAGTGTTAAGTGAAAGAACATTATTGTGTAAAGGATCCAGCACAATTATGAAAATAGTCCTAAAAATGTGGCCCTTGCGGAGACCTTACCCACCGATGCGCCCCAGCTCTGAACCCTGAACGAGTTGCATAGAGCTGGTGGGAAAAAATACCCACTTTCGATGCAGCTCCTGCCCCTGCCTGCCCCATGTATCAGCAAGGTCTGACATTTGACTGATTTTGGGAGGGGGTAAGATTTCACAGGCCTGCCCTGAGGCCAACTGTAGTACTCTATTGATTGTGCCAAACCTAGATATTTTGTGCTCTTTGTGATTCACTACTCAGTGGTAAATTTTACTGAATCAATGGGAAGACCATTCAAGCTGGTTAATCTGAAAGCTAAATGGTAGTTGTGTCTGAAAACAGTCACTATCACATGTACTTGGGATTATCCTGCTGTGTCTTGCTGATACATTTCTATATAATTAGAAAGTCAGATTCAGCTCCCCTCCCCCCCACCCCCCCACTTCTTGAAGTATAATTTAACCAAATTCACAGTCTTTTGGAGGAAAGGGAAAGGAGCAAAGAAGCAAGCAAACCATTGTTGATATTATAAGATAGCAAAACTGAAAATCTGTATATTAGATAAAGAATAATAGCTGATGGGTGCTGGGTGAATCATTTCCCTCTTTCCTAAGGCATACAAATAATACCTGAATTTATCATTTGCATCTAAGGATTATTTAGTGTCTTGCCTAATCCAACCACATATTTTACCAGTTACACAAGCCAAATCAATTACTGCAAAGTGAATTACTGAGTGAAGTCACCACTTCCCCTAGGGAGAGCCCATTTCATAGATACACAGTTCAGGAAAAAGTGGTGGAGACCCATTTCACCAGTAAGTTACCCCTGAATTTTCCAGGCCTCCCTTTGGGAGAGAAAGTTGGACATTCACTTGCAGCAGGTACAGACCCATTGTAGAGATGCAAGTATGGCAGCAAGGAGTTCCGAGTCTCCTGACTTACTTTGTGCACCCAATCAGAAGGCAGTCCAAGAAACTAGACTTTTGTGCTAGCATTGGGACCCTGCAGGTTGGAAGTTCTATGGGCATCTTGGAAGTACTCCAAAGTGGTGACATAAAAAATGTATGAGATTTTCCCTCTACAAAGCAACTTTCTGGCCTCATGTTCTTTTGATGGAGCATGACTGAAAAGGTCTTGAAGCTAATGGTCAGGTGAATTTCTCTCCTTTTTGTGAACAGTTGGCTTTGCCTGGGGGTAAGCTAGCACTTCAGTTTCCTCCAAGACATATTGATGGCCCAGGGCTATAAACAGCAGAGCCCTCAGGTCTGGACAGGCACAGTCCTCTCTATCAGTTGACCAAATTTGCTGCCCTGTGTATGCTTAAACTTCTGTGGGTTCTATAGGGCAATGCAGGTTGTGAGGAGAGCAGTGATATTAGTTTGGATTGTGCTAGTACAGATCTTCAACCAACATGGTAGACCATATAGACTCTTTCTGTGCTGTAAACTTCTGTACCATATTTAACATCATCACAAAGTGAATCATCGGGGAGTACCTGAAGTACTTGGGTGTATTAGCTGACCGAGTCTAAATCATTACAGACAGAAACCTAATTCTGTATGATAGTTTCTCAATATTCTACTTTTGCAGAATGTATATATATAATAATTACATAATGTCTGAGCAAGTTTACGTTGATAGTATGCATTCATATTGCTGGTGAATGTCGAATCTTGATATTTGAATATTCCCTCTATTAAATGCTGAAATTTGCCTCGAGGGACATTTGCAGTCAGCCACCATCCGGGGCTGATGTCAGCTTTGTCCCTGAACATACTTGCATCCAAAAGTATAGCCATTACCAGGCAAGATGTTTCAAACAATGAATGCTTTTGTGAGTTCAAATACAGAATACAAATTCTGTTTTTTTCACAGATTTTTATTTCACATGATTATATCATTTTAAGTGGATTATTAGATCATAGAAAGAGCTGAAGCAAAAGGGCATCAGCTGTGTAGAACAAAAGAACCATCTGTTTATGCTTGGCAGATGCAGCTGAAATGTATGCGTGGGTTCACTTCTTAAAATACATTGCTTGACGTATGAAACACTTAGTAATTTAATCATTCTTATTTCACACTACTGTTGCTGAGGAATAAAATGTGTATATGTGATGATTTCACAATTTTATTTAGTTTTGAGGAAGAGAATATCTGGTGAAAAACTTCCAGTATGTTCCCCTCTCTTGGGATTTGAGCAAATCAAGTTTAAATAAAAAGCTTCCAAATTGTAGTGTAAACCTAATTTGAATCATTAACTTTTTGGAATAATGCTGGTAATGAAATTAGATCAAACCTGCACATCTGTTACGTAAGGGTGTGAGGAAATAATTTTGAATAAGATTGATATTGTACAGAGCAATGGCCCAGCTCTGTGTCAAGTATTGGATATAGTTCTGGCCACTATTACAAGATAATCACAAAAAAAGACAACTAAATGGATAGTTGGGATTCACTTCTGTTATCAGGAGAGGCAGCAGAAGCTGAGCATGTTTACACTGAAGAAGAGAAGTCCTTACTGGGGGGATTTACTGATGTATTCAAGATGCTAAAAGGTTGAAACAAGGTAAACATCAACCCTCAAACTTGAGAGATATTACATGGTGGTGGCAGAGGGGATGGGGGTGGTGGCAAATGTAGGAAATGGATGCCAAAAGAGGTAGCAGGGGCTTAAGGTATGAACAAATTTAAGAACTAGGTAAGTCCCTGGTGGAAAATTGATTGGATGTGAGAGATATTTTGAGATATGATGGTTCTTAGACACTGTGACCAGTTAGATGGATCTCAAAGGTATTTTCTGATGCTATGTATTAATTGTTGCTAAGAGTAGCCAGAATAATTCTACTGGTGGTTAATCTCCATTCTGGTTCAGTTATTTGACAAAAGTATAAAAAGCTGCCATAAAGTAAGTACTACTCTAAAACAAACTAGAGAATTAACATCCAATTCAGTTTTTGATAGAGGAAACAATCCAGTTCAGCCCACCTATTATCTGCTGCTTGGAACATAGTAACAGGAGGAGGACATTCAACCCTTCAAGCTTGTTCTGCAATTTAGTTAGATCATGAGTAATTAGTGTCTAAATTCCATTTACCAACCAGAGTTCTACATTGATATCATTGAAGAAAACTGCTGGGTCTCGCAGATCGTGATCCACGGTGTTGTCTGACCCTGGGGAATCGACATAGTCTGCGTAGTGTCGCTTGAAGCAGTGCTGTGCGAATGACCTTTTCCCCCATATCCCTTAATGACCTTTAACAAAAATCTATTGATCTCAGTTTTGATATTTTCAATTGACCTAGCCTCCACAGCATTTGAGGGGCGGGGGGTAGGGAGGATGGATTTCCAGATTTCCAATACTGTTTGTGTGGAAAAAGTGCCCCTTGATCATATCAATCTAGCTGTAAATTTTAAGATTATACCACCTTGTCCTAAACGCCCCCACCAGAGGCAATAGTTGTCTATCCACCCCATCAACTCCTTTGATCATTTTAAACATCTCAATTAGATCACCCCTTAGAGTACAGGCAGCGTCTCCATTTTTTTTCTACTTTTAGCGGTCCATAATTTTAAGCATCTCATATCTGTGTTAGCACAGCAAGTGGCAGAGAGCATGCCATTACTGCTAACTTTACACCAAAGGAGATGATAATTGGGGATTATCTGGAAGCAGTTATTCAAGAGTGCACCAGAAATCTGTTCCACTGGGGCCAGGAGCTCATTGCCCAAACATGTTTTCAGCCCGCATTCAAATGCCACATGAGTGGCTGTGGGGGACAGCACTTTTAACTGCAACCATGAAAGCAAAAGAGGATGTCAGGGTGCATCCCATGCCTCAAAAGGATCAGTACTGTTAACAGGGGCAGGTCCAGTTAAAGCTCTGTGGCAGGGCCAGAGGATTAGTTTTCCAAGAATTCCAATATTAGTACCTATGAAAGAATCTGTGATACTGTGTCATGGCTGGAATGACAGCAACACCCCCAAGCAACAGTTTGTCTTGGCAGAACTGGTACTAGGATGGCACCGTTGCACCAAGGAGGAACTAGGGCATCAAGTGCGGGTATAAAGAATGCTGCTGCAGGAATCGGAGCAAGCTACTGAGTTGACTGTGATGCTTCTCCCATTATTCTAGGTGGGCCTAAGTATTTGTAAGTTTAGGGAGAGGGCAGTATCTACTGTGTGGTAGGAAGAAAAGTGTTTGCAGCTCAGGACGACCAAGCAAATAGCTGGAGCTTTATGGTTATTTCCATTCATCTGCTACCAAATAAACGGTAATGTAAAATGGGGAGCGGATGACAGTACACAGTACTTAGCATTGTTTTCATCACTAAATGTAAATGATTAACTGCATTGCGCAACAAGCGTTGAAGCAGCAAAGCCATATTTTATTCAAAATCGCAAACTTCAAGGCCCAGAAATTGCTGGAGTGGCGCAGCATTCTGTAATGGATTTTATACCTCACCCTTCAGATTGTTTTGTGCAGCAGATTGATGGAAGTGCGAGCTGTTAATGGCAAGGTGATGTCAATAGGGCATCTCAGATCTCCAGAATGTCAGATCCAGTAGTCTACTCCCTTAACCAATGAAAGTCAACAATAAAGAAACAAAGGGAATGACGAAGAAGGAAATAGGGTCAAATCAGATACTGAAAGGAAGTAAAAGAGGGAAAGAAAGAGTAGATTGAGAGAGAGGAGAAAGAAACAAAGAAAAAGTAAAAAAAAAATTCAAACACTTAAAAATAAAGCCCCCCAGAAACAATTTACAACCTGCGGGAAGGAGACTTCCATAGCTGGACTCCAGAGGTGAGGTGAGAGTGACTGCCCTTGACTTCAAGGCAGCATTTGACTGAATGTGGCACAAAGGAGGTCTGGGGTCAATGGGAATTGGGGAAAACTCTCCGCTGGTTGGAATCATACCTAACACAAAGGAAAATGGTTGTGGTTGTTGGCGGTCAAACATCTCAGTCCTGGACATCACTGCAGGAATTCCTCAGGGTAGTGTCCTAGGCCCAACCACCTTCAGGTCCTTCATCAATGACCTTCTCTCCATCGCTGATGGTTTTCACAATGTTCAGCATCATTTGCGGCAACTCAGATACTGAAGCAGTCTGTGATCAGATGCAGCAAGACCTGGACATCATCCAAGCTTGGTCTGATAAGTGGTAAGTAACATTCGTGCCGCACAAGTGCCATGCAATGACTATCTCAGACAAGAGAGACTAACCATTTCCCCTTAATGTTCAATGGCATACCATTGCTGAATCCACCACTATCAACATCCTGGGGTTGTCATTGACCAGAAACTGAACTGGACCAGCCGCATAAATGCTGTAGCTACAAGAGCAAGTAGGAGGATGGGAATTATGCAAGTAACTCACCTCCTGTCTCCCCAAAGCCTGTCCACCATCTACAAGTCACAAGTCAAGACTGTGATGGAATATTCTCCACTTTCCTGGATGGGTACATCTCCAACAACACTCAAGGAGCTCAACGCCATCCAGGACAAAGCAGCCCCCTTAATTGGCAACCCATCCACCACCTTCAACATTCACTTCCTTCACCACCGACGCACAGTGGCAGCAGTGTGTACCATCTACAAGATGCACTGCAGCAATGCACCAAGGCTCCTGCGACGGCACCTTCCAAACCCACGACTCTACCACCGAGAAGGACAAGGGCAGCAGATACATGGGAACACCACCACCTGCAAGTTCTCCTCCAAGCCACACCGCATCCTGACTTGGAATTATATCGCCGTTCCTTCACTGTCGTTGGGTCAAAATCCTGGAACTCCCTTCCTAACAGCACTGTAGGTGTACCTACACCACAAGGACTGCAGCAGTTCAAGAAGGCAGCTCACCACCACCTTCTCGAGGGCAATTAGGGATGAGCAGTACATGCTGGCCTGGACAGCAATGCCCACAACCGAATTAAAAAAACGACCCAGATTTTGCGGTCCCAATGGTATCGCAACTTAGAGTCATACAGCACAGAAACAGGCCCTTCAGCCCACCGTGTCCATGTCGACCATAATGCCTATCTATACTAATCCCACCTGCCTGCATTAATTCCATATCCCTCTATGACTTGCTCATTCAAGTATCTGTCCAGATGCCTCTTAAATGTCGCTACTGTTCCTGCCTCCACCACCTCCTCAGGCAGCTCATTCCAGATACCCGCTATTCTTTGTGTGAAAAATTTACCCCTTTGATCCCCTTTAAACCTCCTCCCTCTCACCTTAAATCTATGCCCTCTAGTTTTAGTCACCCCGACCATGGGAAACAGACTCTGGCTATCTACCCTATTTATGCCTCTCATAATTTTATATACCTCTATCATGTCCCCTCTCAGCCTCCTTCGCTCCAGGGAAAACAGACCCAGCCTATCCAATCTCTCTTTATAACTCAAGCCCTCCAAACCAGGCAACATCCTTGTGAATCTTTTCTGCACCCTCTCTAGATTAATCACATCTTTCCTGTAGTGCGGCGACCAGAACTACACACAGTACTCCAAATGCAGCCTAACCAATGTTATGTACAACTGTAACATGACGTCCCAACTCTTGTACTCAGTGCCTCAGCCGATGAAGGGAAGCATGCCATAGGCCTTCTTCACCACCCTGTCTAGCTGTGTTGCCACTTTTAGGGAACTATGTACTTGCACCCCAAGGTCTCTCTGCTCAACAACACTCTCCAGGGCCCTGCCATTCACTGTATATGTCCTGCCCTGGTTTAACTTCCCAAAATGCATTACTTCACACTTGTCTGCGTTAAATTCCATTTGCCACTCCCTTGCCCACTTTCCCAGTTGATCTATATGCTCTTGTAACCTTAGACAACCTTCTTCACTGTCCACTATACCACCAATTTTGGTGTCATCTGCAAACTTACTAATCATGCCCCTTACAATCACATCCAAGTCATCAAAATATATGATGAACAACAGAGGGCCCAGCACCGATCCCTGCGGCACACCACTGGTCGCCGGTCACCAATCTGAAAAATAACCCTCCACTACCACCCTCTGCCTCCTATCACCAAGCCAATTTTGTATCCAATTTGTTAGCTCACCCTGGATCCCATGTGTTTGAACCTTCTGGACCAGCCTACCATGCGGGACCTTGTCAAAGGCCTTGCTAAAGTCCATGTAGACAACGTCCATCGCACTGCCCTCGTCAATCCTCTTGGTCACCTCCTCGAAATACTCAATCAAATTTGTGAGACATAATTTCCCACGCACAAAGCCATGCTGACTATCCCTAATCAGACCATGCCTTTCCAGATGCATATAAATCCTGTCTCTCAGAATCCCTTCCAATAACTTTCCCACCATTGATGTAAGGCTCACCGGCCTGTAGTTCCCTGGCTTATCCCTGCTGCTCTTCTTAAATAAAGGCACAACATTAGCTATCCCCCAGTCTTCTGGTACCTCACCCGTGGCTAACGATGATACAAAAATCTCTGCCAGGGCCCCAGCAATCTCCTCCCTTGCTTCCCATAGCATCCTAGGATGCACCTGGTCAGGCCCTGGGGATTTATCCACCTTAATGCGCTTCAAAACTTCCAACACCTCCTCCTTTGTAATGTTGATCTGCTCCAGGATATCGGTGTTCCTTCCCTTGAACTCACTAGCTTCCGTGACCTTTTCCACGGTAAATACGGACGAGAAATATTCATTTAAGACCTCGCCCATTTCCCGTGGCTCCACACATAGATTGCCACACTGATCCTTAAGGGGACCTACTCTCTCCCTAGCTACCCTTTTACTCTTAATATACTTACAGAATCTTTTAGGATTCTCCTTTATCTTATCTGCCAGGGAAATCTCATGGCCCCTTTTCGCCCTCCTAACTTGCGCCGATCTCCCTTGAACTGAAAACTGGAAGCTGTGCTGCGCCTCCGCGGGCTCTGGAGGAGTTTACGAAGCTGATCCTGTCATTCTGATCTTTAAAGCAGCAGGGACCAGTAGTGGGTGAATTTGGGCTATTTGCCTACACTTGCACAGATTTTTACATGCCAGGAGTTAGAGCTGATAATTACAGGTGCAGCAAGGGCCCTCGGAAAGGACTTCTTTGAAGTGACCACCATTCCAGAGGAATTTTATTTCATCTATAATAGCTCATGTGACAAAATATGTATGAATTATAAAACAATTAAAATGGATACTTCATGCATAATTTCAACTAAATATTGAAAATTCATATTGTAGATACAGTAATTTGTTAATTTAGATACGTAACAATGACAGTTGAGAAAAATAATGCTTCTGTCAAATCCAACCCAAATTTACTTCAATGTTTGGATAGTCAGGTTCAGTCTTTCATGGGTTTTTTCCATTTTATTTGGTTTATAAACATTTTAACAGAGCCAAGATTTTTTTCAATTCAATGACACTCCAAAGTGCTACGGTATTTTGTTAATAAGTATAATACATAGATTCATACTTGATAATTTTCTCTTTGCAATCCTCTATAGCATACCTTGCTAACACCAATCTTTAAACAAGTCTTCCAGTCCTTAATATAATTCCCAACAGACATCTCTGACCTACCTAATTTGCTGCCGTCACTTGGTGTGATATTTACTCAGCCTGTGACCATCACTTTGTTGATGCTCTAAGCTCACTGTGCTGCTCTAGATTCTGCGAACATGAGACATCATTTTGTAATGTGTTAGAATTAAGCGGAAAACAGGTGCCCAGGACCTTTTTAATTCCGTGGTTCTGTTGTTCTCTTTCCTTTCTCTAATCAAGACATATTTTCCTGGCAAAATACAACATTACTGCATATGGAAGTTCTGGTTTTGTAATGTTTAATAAAGAATATTAGTTATTCTTACACTGAATATGTTGAACTGCAACGCACCCACATAGGAGCGCATCCACCATTAGAAAGGCACTGGCAGCATGAATTTAAAAGCTTTTGAAATTTTTAGAAGTATTTAAAAAATTTATAAAACTGTTTAAAAGTATTTAAAAGTTTTTTTTTTAAAGTGCTCAAAATGTTTAAAAGTATTTAAAATCATAATAAAACACTCACCTGCCATTGAGCTGAAGACTGACTTCAAGGGGCATGTTTTCAGCCTGTAATATCATTAGGGGGGAACATGTTTCGCCAGCAAGAAGCAGAAGTTGTCACAGCAGTTTACTAACCAGGTAAGGTTGTATTTCTTTGTGCAGTCAGCTCCAAACGCCGCCGCTGTGTGCAAAATCCAAGCTGTAGTTTCATTGTTCTCTTTCTGGGCCTCCAAGATTGAGTGGCATGGCAGGACCGCAAATCATATAATTAACAGGTTCCTTAAGACATGGATTACCGTTCCTAAATGGCTGCCATGAGATTAATTTGCATTAACTGTGCAAATCCAACAATCTTATGATGCACAATGGGGGAGGCTTTTAGCGAGGCTATCAGCAGAGTAGCACAAATCATTCAGCAATTTGTCTGAAATCAGAACTCATGGTGTAGCTCTTCCTCGAGACAAATAACTGGGAGTTTTTATTCACTAATGATGGCGGACACTGAGTACACCCATAATTATCGAGTGATTTCTCAGCAATCTTGACAATTACCAGACTGCCCTTTTAGACAGATGATACTGAAGTGACTGCTCTGGAGTTGTAGCACCGGTTTTTTCTCGGAGCAGTTTCCTCTAGAACTGCACCTAATGCTGTTGGGAGAAGTTTGAGTTCAGGCATCGATGACATTTACTAGCATACAATTTGCATCGTCATGTCCTCTCCAGCATAGTCAGATGCAAACACCAGAAAATCCATAGAGCAAGTGTACTTGCAATACTGTTCATGATAAAGCTTTCCACCAATTTTTCTTTACATCCATTTTTTGATTGTTTTATGCAAGCAATGTGAAGGAAAATCGGCCTGATGGTGCTTGCATAATGTGTTCTCCTCCATTTTGTTAGTTATACTCTTACAATCAATTAATGATTACCAAAACGGAAAACATAGGCCGGAATTTTACGCTGGACGGATGGGAGCCGGTCTCCGACGTAAATGTCGGTGCCAAACCTGCTTCCACCCAGCCTGGGGATCCGCCCCATATTTTACGGGTCCCCAGGCTTTAATTGGCCCAAGGCGGGACTTCCGCCCACTTGAGGGAGGAGGTCCCGCCTCAGTGAGCTGCCGGCCAATCAGCGGGCCGGCAGCTGTTTGTCTCAGCAGCGCCACCAGGAGCGTTGGCCACTGCTGGGACTGCAGCCCCGCTGACCAAGGAGGATACCAAGGAGCCGGAACTGAAGGTAAGTTGGGTTGCCTTACCAGGGGAATCGGTCATGCCCTGGTGAGGCTAGGGTGGTCGTTTGGGGGGAGGGGGGGCGTCTTGAATCCCAGGGTTGGGTTGGGAGGCGGGGGCGGCCCTCAATCGGACACCCTGTGCCCAATTGCCATGCCCCCCCACCCCCGGGGTGCAGAAAGACCAGCAGCTATAGCTGGTCGGCCTTTCACGTCCCCGGCACACCCGCTTGCAACGGGTAAAATACCCATGAAGGCGGGCAAGGGCTCTTAAGTGGCCGTTAAGCAGTCACTTAAGCGTCTTGATTGGCCTCGGGTGGGTGGGCCACTTCTCACCCCCCCGCCGCACCTCCGTAAACTTGGCCGGAGGTGGAATCGGGGCGGTTAGGCCTCCCAGAGCCTGCCACTCAATTTTACACCGCCCCCACGCCACCATCCGACCCGCTGGGGCGGCATAAAATTCCGTCCATAAACTCCAGAAAATATAGATATATTTAGGAGACATTTCCTGGACACCTGTCCCAAAATTAGATGTGTTTTCTGTTAACCTCTCCTACTGGAAGTTTTTTTAAATGTAGCTTTTGGTTTGCTACCTCTTTGCATTCATATTCCACTTTGTGCTTTAAAATTTGGACTGCAATTTTGAGTTCATGTATGTTTTTTATTTGCATTTAAGCAGTAAGATAAATCACGATGGTAATCCTTTAAATCCAAATGAGCTTGAAAGTTTAAAAGTATTTTTGTTTAATGTAGCTATACGCCAGTAACTTCTGATCACCCTGAACTGCTAAGAGCATTTGGATATGAAAGCCATTTCAGCAAGGTTTAAAAACAATTTTGTCTAACACTAGGGATTGAATTTTAAACTGATAGACCCTGGCGAAATGGCGGACCTGTAGCAGGCCAGAAACCCGAATGCTGCTGGAGTGGGATTTGCCAAGGCTCTTTAACACAGCCACAGCATTAGCATCCCACTTCTGGGTTCCCTGACCAATTGAAAGGGCAGGCAGGATGACGTGCCACATCTGTCAGAGGAAGAGTTGTTAGTTAAAGGGATCTGGCAGGGGTCAGAAAGGCTGAACTGGACACGGTTCCTTCAGCAACCACTGAATTGTAGAGGAGACCTGGGAAGGCTGTACCCTGGGCGTCTCATTATTTCTTGGAGGTCCTGCTCCGGGATCTGAGGGACTGCAGTGCGATGATCTTTCCCAAGATGCCCAAGCAGGCATGGATGGATGTGACCAAGGAAGTCAGCAGCAAAAGTGTGGTCTCTCCAACCTGCAGACAGTGCACCAAGATGATCCAGGACCTCACAAGGGTGGGAAAGGTGAGTGGCATAACTTTTGAGGTGCCAAGCCCCAGCTCTGACTTCCCCAGCATTCTCCTGCACAGCTCTCCTTAGCTCAACACTGTTGAGTGCTGTTCCACTCATTCTTTTCTCCCCCAGGCACTACACCACCCCCCCCCCCCCCAATCTGAACAGCCAATACTCTCACTCATCTTTGTGCCATCTGAAACCCATGTCACATGCACCCTCCACAAATGTTGTCCTTCCTTCCTCTCCACGCAGTCCATTTCTCCCACTCAAAACTGTCTGCTTTCTCTTTTTACAGAAGAGTGCAAAACTTGGGAAATCGTGGGGGACTGGGGGTGGTGTAGTGCAGGGATGGTGCGTCCTCCAGTGATAGGAACCTTGGCCACTGGCAATGCATGCCCACCTGGTCCATTAGGAAGGAAGTCTTGTTCCAGGATGCTGCAGGTATCAACAATGACCTGCCATGAAAACCTGATCCTCCAGAGGCCCTGGTGCTCAGACATGTCGAGAGAGCTGATCCTCAGCCTGTAGACCTGGTGTTGGGGATGGTGTCTCACCTCCTCCGAACTGGATCTTTGTGTCCATTCCCTATGCCCTGTGGAGCAGCATGCAGCTGAGGAGAAGGCAGCTGGTGCTGCTGCTGATGTTGCTCAGCACATGCATGCAAACCTGCCTCCCCTTGACAGTTCAGGTTCTGCCCTGTGTACTCTAGTGGTGCTGCTGCATTGTGGTCAGAAAATAGGAACATAGGAGCAGGAATAGGCCATTCAGCCCATCGAGCCTGCCCCGCCATTCAGTATGATCATGGCTGGTCATCCACTTCAGTGCCTTTTTCCCACACTATCCCCATATTCCCGTATGTCATTTGTATTTAGAAATCTGTCAATCTCTGCTTTAAACATACTCAATGACTGAGCTTCCACAGCTCTCTGGGGTAGAGAATTCCAAAGATTCACAACCCTCTAAGTAAAGAAATTTCTCCTCAAAATGTGCTTTTTAGACTTGCTTTTGCTATCATCATCTGCTTATGTCTGTCTCTGTCACATTTTTGGTTCACTGTTTGGGCCACTTTGTTTCTCTTTCCCACTCCACAATAATTGAAACAACAGATCATACCATGGCTACTGCCACCAAGAATAAAATTCTCAAGGGAATTTAATGTGATGGTTCGCTGAGAGATTTTTTGCAGCATATTGCATGTATTATGCCACTTTTTTCAAGAAAACTTGTTTAAAATAATTCTGAATAGTCAGCTAACATATAACTTGTAAATGCGAGTAATTTGGAAGGTGATCACAAAGTACTGAACTGTACACACACTGATTCCTATAATAGGCAACAATGAGCTGGAATTTGATGAAACAGATTTGTAGAAAATGAAATTTTGTTACTTCACAGCTGGCAGATGATCAAGTGAAACTTCACAAATCTTAGGCACAAACCGTCTAAGCGGTTAAACCCCATCAGTTTCATGGAAGAAATGGTTCACTTAAATACCGATCAAATGACCTGAGCGTGTCAAAGAGTTAGTGTCTTGGCGGTTTCAGCCATCTGTAAGAGGCAAAATGAAAATGAAGTAAATGCTTTCAATATTGAAGCGAATCCACCTGACCTTTTTTCGTCTTTATCTCTTGGGTGCTGTTACGACCAAGTGAGAAAGGTGTCTAGGTCTTATTGTAACAGGGTTTAATTTTTAAACACACTGTATTTTGAGTTCCCCCTTGGTAAATCCTTGTTCACGCTGTCCAATTAGAAGGCAAAAAAACTAGTGTAAACAGGCTTTCTTAGGTTTAAAGAAGAAAAGTGAAATTTATTAAACTTAAACTAAAAACTCTAATTCGGTTAACACCTACAGATGCACGCCGCACCCACACAAGCATGCACCCGCGATACGCACATGCAAATAGTGCCAGAAAAGAGCAGAAGAAAAGATAAGTAGAACAGTTTGAGGCAATATCTTGTTACTGTGCTTTGAGCTGACTGTATAGTCCTTTTGTAGGTAATTCTTGCTTTTCATTGGGCCCCAGTATTCTTCTTAAACCGTGGTCACTGTAGGAGACTTTTCTATCTTGGGCTTCATATGTCTTCAATGGTTTCTGAAGCTGGTGAGAGCGAGATGAGAGCAGACAGGAGAGAGATGTTCTCAGTCCAGGAGCAACCAGCTTACTGAGTTTTAAAACTCTGTGGCAAGTTCAAATTCAAAAAATTCCAACTGCCAGTTAGTCATGTGACTAAACAGGTCTGACCAGGTCCTCAGTGTATTGGAGAAGCAGGAACTGGTTCCTTTGTTCGAACACTGTCTGCTAGTATAACAAAAAGATCTTTCCGGCGAGGGGCCTGGCAATTCCTTGTGATAGGCCCTGTTTTCTTCCCAGCAGCAATTTTAAGTTTTAATGTTCATGTGGCGAAATAGTGTGTGCCTCATTCTTGGCAGGTGGAGGCCTGCATGACAGGTGCATGCTTGCTTTTCTTTTGTCCCTTTAGAGTCTCTGTGGTCTGTTGATAGTCATTAGCATAATGACCAGCGTCAGACAGTGCAACATTAGTCCATGCTTAATTGGAAAAGTTATTCAGAATATGAAAGCAACAGTTTGTAATAAACTGAGAGTGAATCTAATAGTTGTGAATGGCTGTGACCATCTTCATGTAACATTTAGATGTTTCTGCTTCTTTTGTCTGAAATGTTCATCATTCACCAGGGAGCGTAGCCCCACTGTAATTGTCACTCTGACATCCTGCAGAAACCTGTCAGAATACACTAGAAAGACAAATCAACTTGTCAAAGCCATTAAGAATAAGTTGTGTAGGGAATAGGATGTAGCTGCTGCTCATTTAATCAACAGTCGTGAAAACTGGAATTGGTTGTATGGTAAAGTCTTCTCAGCTATTGCTGTCAGGACTTTTACACTCATGGGGGACATCTATTTTTCAGACGTGGCTTTTTCACTGATTTTTATGGATTGTGCAAGAGTAGAACGTTCAAGTCTTCAGAAGAAGGAATTTTCCTCCACACAAGATCAGGGGGCAGGTTGTTCAACCTTGCCCGTCTAAGAGCGAAGACCAAAGTACGGAAAGTCCTCATCAGGGAACTCCTCTTTGCTGACGATGCTGCTTTAACATCTCACACTGAAGAGTGCCTGCAGAATCTCATTGACAGGTTTGTGGCTGCCTGCAACGAATTTGGCCTAACCATCAGCCTCAAGAAAACGAACATCGTGGGACAGGACGTCAGAAATGCTCCATCCATCAATATCGGCGACCACGCTCTGGAAGTGGTTCAAGAGTTCACCTACCTAGGCTCAAGTATCACCAGTAACCTGTCTCTCGATGCAGAAATCAACAAGCGCATGGGAAAGGCTTCCACTGCTATGTCCAAACTGGCCAAGAGAGTGTGGGAAAATGGCGCACTGACACGGAACACAAAAGTCCGAGTGTATCAAGCCTGTGTCCTCAGTACCTTGCTCTATGGCAGCGAGGCCTGGACAACGTATGTCAGCCAAGAGCGACGTCTCAATTCATTCCATCTTTGCTGCCTCCGGAGAATCCTTGGCATCAGGTGGCAGGACCGTATCTCCAATACAGAAGTCCTCGAGGCGGCCAACATCCCCAGCTTATACACACTAGTGAGCCGGCGGTGCTTGAGATGGCTTGGCCATGTGAGCCGCATGGAAGATGGCAGGATCCCCAAAGACACATTGTACAGCGAGCTCGCCACTGGTATCAGACCCACCGGCCGTCCATGTCTCCGCTTCAAAGACGTCTGCAAATGCAACATGAAGTCCTGTGACATTGATCACAAGTCATGGAAGTCAGTTGCCAGCGATCGCCAGAGCTGGCGGGCAGCCATAAAGGCGGGGCTAAAGTGTGGCGAGTCGAAGAGACTTTGCAGTTGGCAGGAAAAAAGACAGAAGCGCAAGGGGAGAGCCAACTGTGTAACAGCCCCAACAAACAGTTTTTTCTGCAGCACCTGTGGAAGAGTCTGTCACTCTAATATTGGCCTTTATAGCCACTCCAGGCGCTTACCCATTGTCTCTCGAGACAAGGAGGCCAAAGAAGAGAAGAATTATCCTGAAAGTTCCTTCCATTGCATTTAACAAAAAGAGTCGTTTGAATTTGGTTCAACATAGAAATTAAGATAGAATTGGAGTATCATAAACAAATGAGCACAACTGAAATGTAGTTACTCCATTGGTATATTTAGATTTTTATCAGATTTTTCAATAGCCTTGTTTTACCTAATGAGTACCTTTAGAGCTTTTCACTGTTTGTGATAAAAATGATGGCTGCAAACTTTGGCTCCATAGCGGCGTAGTTCCAGTGTTAAGGGTGCTGTTTTGTTCCCAAAATGGCGTCTGTGCTGCAGGCTCACATTTGTGGTACGACCAGCGCCAGCCACCATTTTGGTGAGTGCGTCCAAGTGGGCGTTAGGAGTGTGTGCCTGAAGTATGTAGAGTAGGTAGATTGTGACATCAGTCTGCGTCTAATGCTGATTTGACACCAGCACTGCCAATTTCGACCTCGCTGCTCCAGCTAATGCCCTTTCTTAAACACGCTCCCAGTCATAGGTGCTATAGTTATCAACCCCTTTGGCCAGCAGCATGTCAGGGACATTGAGCAGATGCAGCACAGAAGAGGACAAGCTTCTCGGAGAGGGAGAGTGAGAAAGGCTCTCAGCAGGGAGGCCTTATTCACCTAGGGAGCACTTCTCTTATCTCAGCAAAAGCCAGGAACAGAGTGTGCATCATCTCAGTTGAAAGACGTGCTCACAGAAATGTGCTTCCTCTTGAGGGCAAATCTGCAAGGTGGCTATTGGGTGACAGTGGTTGCAGCATGGCTGGCAGAAGGATGCTGACTTTCAGTGGGAGAGGCTGCAGATGGACTTGCAGAATGTCCTAAAGTAACTCTAGCCTTAGAAGGCCCTACTTTGGACTGCAGCACTGTGGCAGTAACGACAGCAGTGTGGGCTGGCTGACTGATGGGCAACGTCAAGGGCACTGGCAGTGTTAAGAGGACAAATGCTATCATCCTGACAGAGGAGTTTGCACTCCATAGAGACACTGCCACTTCCTCCCCCCACCCCAGGGCAGTGCTTCAGCAGTCCTAGTAATCTCATGGATCACAGATTGCTGGACTCCTGTGAGCCCCTTTAAGCACTGATATTCGCAGGCTTTCTGACAGCACTCTGAGCCTGAGCAGTGAGCTGTACTTGCAGGGCAACAAGCTGAGATTGCACAACCTCAGTCTGAGCTTCAACAGCAGCACCCAGACATTGGGTGGCTCCTGCTTGCTCTGCATTGGAAGCTGAGACATCGGCCATCAGATGCTGCCCATCATGGTTGGGTCTGCACATGTTCTCATAGCGTTGGCTACCACTTAGACATAGGAAAGGCTAGGCTCCAAGGCAGAAGACCCTGTGTCAGACGCCTCCGTGCTCCTTGACAGTGACAGCAGGCTTTCAGCTCGACCTGGCAATGCACCAAGCATACCCATCAGCCTTTTTCTGTACGCTGCCTGATCGAAGGCCTCACCTGTGTTGGATGCAGCATAACACATGTGACCTTGCCCTCCAGGGAGCTGGCACCTGCTGACCTGCCCTGGCTGCAGGCCACTGGTATCCAGTGACTCAGCAGGTGCCGATCCCACCTCTATGGTACCTTCTAAAGTATGTGCAGTGCTTGTATCTGAGCTGGTGGCTCAGCCTCCTGGACTCCTGTGGATAGAGGACATCTTTTCCCCTGACCACCTACTGCACCAAGACATCCAGTGCACATCTGAGCACACTGTATGCCCTGTGGCACCATTCACATTCTTCTTCCTACTCAGAATGCTTTCCCCAGCCACTTCCAGGACCTGCTGCAGCCAGACTGCACTTCCCCTTTAAGAGTTGCAGGCTGGCTTTAAATAGCACAAGCTAGCTTTAAGTGGTGCTAACCGCGCATCAACTTGGGCTCTCTGTTGAGGTGTGCAGCCACTCAGCAGCGTGTTTAATGCCGAGCTGCACGATATTATCATTTAAATTAGCAGGCAGGACAAAGATTGCATGCTGCCTGGAACGAAACAGTTCGCACAGGTTAATTGCGCATCACAATCCCCTCACCTGTTCTCAGGCCTTATCCAATTTTGCCCCATGTATTTTGTTTCAATTGACTTACAACCGCACTTTCAAAATTCTACCTGTCTCGCATTTGGCCTTCTATTGACCACAACATTTCTGCAGCTCAGCCACATCCTCACTTCCACCTTTTGATGCCCTAGTCCCCATTAAAACTATTACTCCTCCTTACCCTGGCTGTCCCCTGGTTACGGCTCTCATCTCCACTCCCTTAAGTCCATAAGACTATCATCTTGATCAGATATAGTGGATAATTTGTTTAACTATTCACAGCCAATCTGGCTGGACCACACAAAACAGTCGGGTCCTGCTCTCGTCTGCCAAAATTGCTTGCTGCTCCAGGATCATCCTGGAATGAAAAGATGGGGGCGGCGCAGTGGTTAGCACCGCAGCCTCACAGCTCCAAGGACCCGGGTTCGATTCCGGGTACTGCCTGTGTGGAGTTTGCAAGATCTCCCTGTGTCTGCGTGGGTTTTCTCCGGGTGCTCCGGTTTCTTCCCACAAGCCAAAAGACTTGCAGGTTGATAGGTAAATTGGCCATTATAAATTGTCACTAGTATAGGTAGGTGGTAGGGAAATATAGGGACAGTGGGGATGTTTGGTAGGAATATGGGATTAGTGCAGGATTAGTATAAATGGGTGGTTGATGTTCGGCACAGACTCGGTGGGCCGAAGGGCCTGTTTCAGTGCTGTATCTCTAATCTAATAACCCCCAGCTTCTTTTCTCTGCTGTAAGCTGTCTTCTTAACCCCTCCCTGCAACCCCCCCACCCCCAGTCTCCTCCATACTCCCCTCCAACAACAAGTGAGAGGAGCTCATGGTCTTCATTGTCACTTAAGATTGAGACCATCAGCAGAGGAAAAAGTATTGGAAACACTTGAGGGACTAAAAGCTGACAAATCCCCAGGACCTGATGGTCTACATCCTAGACTTCTAAAAGAGGTAGCGACAGAGATGGTGGATAGTTGCTATGATTTTCCAAAATTCCTTAAATTCTAGAATGATCCAAGGGTTTGGATGTTAGCAAATGTAACACTGCTATTCAAGAAAGGAAGGAGAGAGAAAATCGGACACTACAGGCTTGTTTGACTGACATCAGTCATCAGGTAAAATGCTGGAATCTATTACTAAGAAAATCTTACCAATGCACTTAGAAAATTATAGTATGATCAGTCAGAGGCAACATGGTTTTACAAAAGGGAAATCACGTTTGACAAATTTATTGGAGTTTTTTGAGGATATCAATAGTAGGGTAGATAACAGGGTATAGATGTTTTGTTTAGTTTAGTTTAGAGATACAGCACTGAAACAGGCCCTTCGGCCCACCGAGTCGGTGCTGACCTTCCTGCTACATATCCACGCTGTCATTAAGACTGCCTATTTCCACATCCTTACCCAACTCTGCCCCTGCCTCCACTCACCTGCTGCTGAAACCCTCATTCATGCCCTTCTTACCTCCAACGCACTGCTGGCCAGCCTCCCATGTTCTACCCTCCGTAAACTTGAGGTCATCCAAAACTCTGCTGCCCGTGTCCTAATTTTCACCAAATCTCATTCACACATCACTCCTGTGCTTGCTGACCTACATTGGCTTCCGGTCAAGCAACGCCTTGATTTTAAAATTCTCATCCTTCTTTTCAGATCCCTCCATAGCCTTATCCCTCCATATCTCTGTAATCTCCACCATTGCAGGCTGTGCCTTCAGCTGCCAAGGCCCTAAACTCGAATTCCCTCCCTAAACCTCTCTGCATCTCGTCTTCTCCTTCCTCCTTAAAGATGTTCCTTTAAAGCTACCTCTGTGACCAATATCTCCTTGGGTATCTCAGTGTCAAAAATTCCTTGATGATGCATTTATGTTCTGCCTGGGATATTTTACAATGTTAAAAGCACTATATAAATACGAGTTGTTGTTGTTTTGTTTCGTAGCTGCTCCTTTAAAACTCAGTATTTGTACAGGAACTTTAATAATCAGTTAGAATGAGGGTTTTGTGCCAGACCTGACCCAAAACATTGTTACAAGGTTTGTTGTTATATCACCCTGACTTGAGAGGAAGTCTAACCAAAGTTTCAAATATATACAACGCTAATGACTTGCAATTATATAGCTCCTTTAACATAGTAAAGCATCCTATTTTAATAACTTGAAGGCAGTCTTAGTTGATTCAGTGGCCTACGACAGGTACGGGAATATCAATTTTGAGTTGCTGCTTTACGCTCTTGGTGTTCTCGTAATTGAGTTGTACCCAGCTTGAGTTGTTTCCTCAACCTGCTGATTTTAATGTTGTAGTATTTACAGTCTGCTTGCACGTTGTGCAAATGTCACTTAGTCCCATGGCAAATTTATAGGAATGCCCTGTTTTCAGAAGGCAGATAACAATTTATTCTCCATGGTTTCCAATGCCTTCCTGTCTTCAATGCTTGAAGGTTAGTGTCTGAAGGACATTTTGATCTTCATCAGACTCATCAGCATTATCAAAAATGATGTGGAATGGTGGGTGGAAACCTCCTGAACGATTGAACCTTCAGCGCCCAAGATCAACTGAAAAATCCATAGTGTATATTCACCAGCAATGTGACTGTTTGCGGTATAATTGGAATAACCAAATCTTCACTCTGAAAATTGTCTAAAGAATTGTACAGTTTGCCAGATGCCCTCTGGGTGCTACCATCTTAACTGCGAATTATATTTTCAAATGGCATTTGTTTTTTTCCCAGCACCAGGTTTAATCATCTGCAACTTCCAATTCCAACTAAGATTTTACAGTGGGTTTGGGATGGGTAGGGACAAAAGCTACTTGGGGACGTTCTCTGCCATGTCCTAATTTCTTTTATTATCTGAGTGAGTTCCAGCGGGCCAGAATAAATCTATCCAGATTTACTACTGGTGGAAGTAAATTTGATGCAGATGGGTGAACAGAGTTATACAGCACAGAAACAGGCCCTTTGGCCCATCGTGTCTGTGCTGGCCATCAAGCACCTAACCATTCTAATCCCATTTTCCAACACTTGGCCCGTAGCCTTGTATGCTATGGCATTTCAAGTGCTCATCTAAATACCTCTTAAATGTTGTGAGGGTTCCTGCCTCCACCACCTCTTCAGGCACTACATTCCAGATTCCAACCACCCACTGAGTGAAAAAGATTTTCCTCAAATCCCCTCTAGACCTCCTGCCCCTTACCTTAAATCTATTCCCCCTGGTTATTGACACCTCATCTAAGGAAAAAGCTTCTTCTTATCTACCCTATCAATGTCGCTCATAATTTTGTATACCTCAATCATGTGCCCCCTCAGCCTTCTCTGCTCTAAGGAAAACAACCCTAGCCTTTTCAGTCTCTCTTCATAACTGAAATGTTCCAGCCCAGGCCACGTCCTTCCTATAGTGTGGTGCCCAGAACTGTACACAGTACTACAGCTGTGGCCTAACTAGTGTTTTATACAGCTCCATCATAACCTCCCTGCTCTTGTATTCTATGCCTTGGCTAATAAAGGCAAGTATCCCATATGCCTTCCTAACCACCTTTTCTACCAGTGCTGCTGCCTTCAGTGATCTATGGACAGGTACACTAAGATCCCTCTGACCTTTTGTACTTCCTACCATCCATTGTATATTCCTCCTATATTCACGTCTGAATCATTAATGTACACTACAAACAGCAAGGGTCCCAACACCGATCCCTGTGGTACACCACTGGTCACAGGCTTCCACTTGCAAAAACAACCCTCGACCATCACCCTCTACCTCCTGCCACTAAGCCAGTTTTGGATCCAATTTGCCAAATTGCCCTGGATCCCATGGGCTCTTATCTTCTTAACCAATCTCCCATGCGGGACCTTGTCAAAAGCCTTACTGAAATCCATGTATACTACATCTACTGCTTTACCCTCATCTACACACCTAGTCACCGCCTCGAAAAATTCAACCAAGTTAGTTAAACACGATCTTCCCCTGACAAAGCCGTGCTGACTATCCCTGATTAATCCCTGCCTCTCTAAGTGGAGATTAATCCTGTCCCTCAGAATTTCTTCCAGTAGTTTTCCTCCCACTGATGTTAGACTCACCGGCCTGTAATTACCTCGTTTATCCCTGCTTCTGTTGTGTTTTCTCCATTTACTCATTTCGAATGCTGGTGCAGGGTTGGCAACGGAAGTTAAGTATTCAAAATTGGCAAAGAGACCTATGCTAGCACTTTCAGATCACAGCCATGCACAGGCCCCAATATCAACAATTAGTATTTTCAGGTGAAAAAATCATTTCTTTAGGCAGCTTGCCAGCCACCCCCCTCCCACTCTCTGAGACAGGCACCTGAGGCCTGCCAAAGCAACTCTTTGCCCCCATTCTGACATAACTTCCTGGCAGAGGCTGGAGAGCCTGCCTCCTATGTGTAATGACCTTGGGGCCATAAATATAGCCAGGGTTAGCGAGGCACTTTTGTGGAAGGCATGTGTCCTGTCCCACCAGAAATGGGCTCAAATTAAGGAGGGCAAAAGCCTCAGCCAATATATTGAATAAATATAGTTGAGAAAAGTGATCCAAACCAGACCAATAAACATCTTCCTCCAAACTACTCTTGGCCCTATACACTAAAACCAGTCTTATCAGTACATAACTATCCTCCCAAAGAGCCTTGCCAGTCTTCTGAGATGAGTGCTATTACTTTGTGCATTACTCTTATTTTTCCTGTATCAGTGTTCACTGTAACTTTGCAAAGCTGAATATAACTGTACAGGATAGTTTGTAAGGTCATCTAACAACTAGTGGCTTCATAGAGCTCAGTCATACAACGAAATATGATTTGTCAGATTGATTGTGCAGTTGGATGTGAAACTGGTTGACACTACAGTATAGATTCCATAGACTCATGTTGTACTTTCATGAAGTGCTTCCTTTTAAAACCCAGACAGCTTCAACTTGAAAGACAATGTCTTTAGGATTCCAAGGATCTAACTATGTAATCACTACTTTTCAATTTATCTACTGCTTGATTTGTTCATAGCAGAGACATCCAAGTCCAGCTGAGTGCAAAAGCACTTGTACACTAAAGTTTAGGCATTGGAATTCTTGGGAGAGCTCTACCGTTAGCTGGCATGGCCCAGGACAAGGTGGAGGAAGGGAGCAATGTTAAGGTCCCATTCAACCACCTCCAGTTTTAATCATAAATCTGTCCCCCTTTGAATCCTGGTTCATTGTCAGTCAGCATCTAATGCCCAAATATCAAGGTCATTAACCAAGGCTTTTATTGCTAAAGGCTGTGGTGGTGGAGGCAAAGATATGGATCTAGTTCAGGGGTGGGCCTAAGGGCCACATCTGGGTATGGAAATTGTATGGAGGTCCATAAACCTCACAGTACATTTTAAAAGAGGTGCTACTAAGTGCATCTGTAATCTGTTCCACATCTGTTAAGGAACACGTTCCTATTTGTCAGTTTTTTCAAAATACAAAACCCTAAAGCCACGCACACTTTCTATTACATTCATCATCTTTCTTCTGAAAACCTAAATCTTAGCTGCACCTCTGGCAGGAACGAAAGAAACTTAAGTGCATAAACAACTAATTACTGCGATGCTCATCTCAAAATGTTAAATAAATCTTTGATGCTTCCCAGAGCATCACTTAATCACATGATGGCCCAAACAGCATTTGACGTTCTGATCTAATCAAGTATTTGAATTTATCGGTACTTAAAAGCAATTTCCTAAGAAGGGTATTTAATCACTTGAATTTTGGAAAATAGTGGCAAACATTTTTTTTTGCTACGCTACAGTATTTATAACTAGACTTCTAACGATGTCAATTTAAGCATAATTTTTCATGCCAGTTGGATTTTTTGACCTTCATAATATTTACAACATTTTAGAAAATGATTGCATATCAAATTGAAGTTTAAAAAAAATTCACATTACCTTACAAATAGGCCCATTTATACATTATCATCCAGCAGAGCCAGGTTTTGATCTTTACGGCCTAAAAATGGGGTGTCTGTAAATTCTTGCCCTCCCCAAATAATTAATAATGAGATCAGACTAAATTACCTTATAATGCAGACCATCACATCCAGTCCAGCCCTCAGTCATCTCTAAGTTAACAGTGTCCTTCCTTTGAGCCACTGTCTCTGACAAACTGCACCAGGTCAGCAGAAATCAGAGAGTTTACTTACATTGTGCTGATCTCAGTGTTACTCCATGTGTGCACCTTCCCCCACCCACATTGGCGGCTGCACTCCTCGAGAAACGCCCACCCCTGTGCTAAATTAGCTACAAAACCCACTGAACGACCAGGTCAGAATCAAGTACATCTTTATACTGTTACTACCTTGGAATCCATACAAGAATTGTAGAAGAACATAGTATAATGGATATTGGAGTACTCCGACCCTCTGCCAATTCCTATCAAGCTAATCATGAGGTGGTCTAATAGAGCAGCACAAGGTCACTGACCAGGCAGATATTCCCTCTTCCCTTCCACATCCAAATGAGTAAAACTCCTCTTTCCATGAGCTAGGGCTAGAGGTGAATAGAGATTATCTATAATCATTGGCACCATGACCTCAATAGTTCCTTTATCAATACCTTTCTCTTATATTTCACCTGTGCCAATCTACCTATGCATCCGAAACTCAAACAACAGGCTTGAATCCATCAGAATGACTGCTCTTGTCAACCACGCCGGTTTAGACTTTCAAACATTATTGTGAGAATTTACTTACGTTTTGCTGCTCCCAGTGCTCTTCCACATGCCACCTCCTCTCACATGGCGGCCGCACTTCGCAAGAAACACCCACCTCCGGCCACCGATCATTGGCTAACTTACCTGAAACTACTTCCTGTGATTGTTGGACTCCCTGGCACAGCCACCAGCCAGCTCAAAAGCTCCCATGAGCTGTAATTTGCCCACCCCTGATCTAGTTGTCAAAGCTCTTGTCTGTGCCATAATCGGCCTTGTTTGCAGCAACAAAGCTTGCTGTTTTTCCTCGCTGCATAGATGATGAGGTCTAGTTACTCATTGAATATTTATGGGACTTAATTAACTGTGGATGAATGTCTTCTTTGTAAAATATATCTCTGTTGTATTGAGCTGTTCTCTTAATTGCCTGAGGTTAAATTATTGATGTAGTGAGGAACCTAGTTTGTTGAATCGCCATTAATTGAAGACAAGTATATGAAAATTGTCTGTGGCTAACACTGAATTAATAAAATTGATGAGCTACTCTGTATTCACCTTTTATGTTAATGCATCCACTCTCATTGTGTTGAGAAATTATTACTTTCATTGTGGTATGAGTCAGCTCACCCAGCAGAAATTAGAATCATGGATTTTGAAAATGATATTTTTCCTGCATAAATTCGGCCCTCAATCCAATTAAAATGCCATCAATTATATAAATTATCACAGGACTTTTCAAATCACAGTTTAACTGCTGCTTGGAACAAAATTTGTAAAGTATAGGCTTTGCAGCATATTTTTTTGTCATCCTGAACCTGAAATTCAGTGTTATTTCGGTTTCTGTATGAGGGCAGTTTTTGCCGTGTGCGGCCGCTTGGAAAGGTTTGGTTTGGTGCCCCTTTATTTTGTCAGACAATATTATGTACTACCTATTTAATCTGGTGACAAATCTGCATCAGCATTAGACAAGAGAAAAGGATTCCTCGGAAGAGTCCTCACCTAGGACAGTCTGTCTCTTCAAATACTGACCAATCCACTGCATAAATTCCAATTTTGTTTGGTTTATCTGAAAAGAGTTGAGTTCTAACTAAGTTGTATTTTTTAGTTTGATTCCTTTTTAAGAGACATTAGTTAAAAGGTCTACTTTCCACACCTCTTCAGCTCTCTGTTTTCCACTGATTCCTTGGCCCCCTCTTCCTCATCGTCCAAAGACATGATATCAGGTTCTACAAGTAGGCTGACAACATCCACTCCCCTCTCAACCCATCAATTGCCTTTGTGTTGCCAGAGTGCTTGTCTGACATCCAATCCCATTTGAGCTGCAGTTTCCTTCAGTTAAACAATGCAAAGACCAAGGGCCGAATTTTCGAAGCCTGTTCGGAATGGATGTAGGTGTGAGCACAATTTGAAGATCTCAGTCCCAGAGGTCAGCACCGGGTTCTGCTGCCTCCAGAAAACAAAACTATTTTTAAAGGGATGTTGGGAGGGAGGGATTGGCAAGCCCGCACGCCTCCAATTAATTGCCTGTTGAGCTCATTGTGGAGCTCATTAATAGGTTTGTCAACAGCAGTTTTTGATTGTCAATAGAAGGGCAAGGGGAAAATACCATGTCTGGACCATAGCGAGGTTCAGAAGTAGTGAACGATGCAGCGGGCCATGAGGGCCACGGAAAAGGCTGATTGACACCAAAATAAAGCTCAGCTGCTTCAAAAGTGCTACAGAATAGCCTTTGCTGGAGTTGTAAGACTTGTTTTTCTTAGTGGTGTGTGGTAGGAATCTGGAGAGGGCCATGAGCCTGCTGGCATCACTGGGGCAGCTGGGGTTGGTAGGGGGAGTCCTGGTGAACGCACAAAGCCCAGTGGAGGGTGCTCAACTGAGCACAGTGGGGGGCGGCGGCGTCTGCAAGAGGAAAAAGGTGCCCAAGAATCAGCTACCTGCAAATGACAGAGTGCCAATACCGCAGAAGGCTACGCTTATCCAGGACGATGGTCACGGACCTTTGTGCTCTGATCCACAATGACCTGAGGTCTCTCGGCCCCCATGGCAGTACCTTATATGCAAATGTCAAAATCATCATCGCACTGAAGTTTTAGGGGTCATTCCAAGATTCATGTGCAGACCAAGGTGACAGTCAGCAGCTCATCATGCCACCACACAGGTCGTGGATACCTTATTCAGGAGGATGGGGGCCTACATCCGCTTTAACACAGATGCGGCCGGTACAGGCATGGAGGGCTTTGGACTTTGCCGCCATCAATGGATTCCCTCAGGTCCAGGGGGGTCATTGATTTCACCCATGTAGCTATGAAGGCACCAACAGACCAGCTGGTCAGAGCCCTGAAGAGAAAAGGTTACCACTCATTGAATGTCCAACTGCCCTGTGACCACAGGAAGGGAAATTTGCAGGTCTGCGTCTGGTTCCTGGCCAGATGCCATGACTCCTCCGTCCTCTGCCAGTCCAGGCAGTCTCGGGTCGTCACTCCATTTCCCAAAGTGCGTGGATGGATCCAAGAGGATAAGGGAGATTCCTTGAAGAGATGATTACTGACTCCTCTATGGGAGCCCCAGACAAAGGCACAGAGGCGATACATCCAATGCCATCTGCTCAACATTGAGCTGGGCATCGGGTTTCTGAAGATGCAATTCCGGTGCCTGGACCAGTTGCGTGACACCCTCCAATATCCTCCTCCAAGGGTCTCTGTCATTGTGTTGGTCTACTTTGCTCTCCAAAACTAGGCCCTCCGGAGAGGTGTGAACATGAGGATGGTGAGGCCTTGGAAGAAGACAGCTTATCGGGGGAGGAGCAGGCGGTAAGTGAAGAGGAGGCGGAAGGAAGTAACACTTAACAGAGAGGTGCCCCTGCTGCACACCAAGGTGGTCTCCTCCTGCCATGCTCCTCTCCCTCACAGCCTCCCGTTTTTGATCCAGGTCGGCATGGATGAAGCAGGGATCTGCGCTGCCCCTAGTGTCAGGCCTCCGGCTCCCCTGTGATATCCCGCCTCACTGGTGTGGTGGAAGGCTTTGGCACAAACTGAAAATCTCTCCCTTGGGACAATCATCAGCCTTAGTGATGGCTGCTGTGGGGTGTCTACATGAATCCCACATTTGATCTGACCCACCTCCATACCCAGCCCCACTGGCTCGAAGTGGACAGGAAACCTGTCTCCATACCAATTAAGGGCTTACCCATTTGAAAATCTGAATCTGAATCAGTTTCCCAATAGAGGTGGGTTTCTGACCCTAAACCAGACCCAGCTCCTGTCTCCCGCCTCCATAATGAAAATCCAGTCCCAAGTCACTGTCTTTACCCCCCACCACAAACTCAGTACTTTTACCACCTCATCCCTCTTCCAGCCAGTGTCCAATTCAGTCAGATTGCTCTCAGTTTCAGAGGAAAATTTGATAGCAGGCTGTGCTTCTGATCCTATAATCCTAACACAGAAGCTACTCACTTCTGCCACTGCCCGTACCCTAGCCAATCAGCTGCCAAAACCCTTATCTGTGCTTATGTCACTTCTAGAGTTGGCTATAACAATGCTCTCATGTACAGCCTCCCATCCTTCACCTTCCATAAACTTCAACTAATTTAAAGTTCTGCTGCCAGTTTCCGATCCTGTACCAAGTTCTACAGTATGCCTGTGGTCTTTGACCTACATTTTCACCCAGTCCCTCATTTAAAATTCTCTCCCTTCATTTTTAAATTCCTCATGGTCTTGCCCCTCCCTTTGACACCTGTGGCCTATTGTGGATCCCTCACTCCCATTGCTTCACCATTGCTGGCTGGGCCTTCATGCATCTAGGCCCTAAACTCTGGGATTCCCTCACGAGGCCTTGCTGCCTCTCTACCCCTCCCTTGTCCTTTAAACCTACTCCTTTGACCAAACTTTGGCCCTACCTAGTCTCCCCCTTTGTCTCAGTGTCAATTTTTATCCTTTTGCACATCTGTGGAGTTTCTACATAAATGCATGCTGATGCTGTAATGTATGTATATGTATTCTGTGCTATTTGTGTTCAGCTTATTGTTCTGCTACCCATATAGTCTTTTATAGTAGAAATTTTAATTCAGTAGTTGAGCTTCACATT